>NC_133332.1:288874854-289084854 GCF_042186555.1 Aquarana catesbeiana
AATGAGAAAATGGTGAAGAAAAAGGCACCTCCCACAGGACAGCCTGAGCACTACTAATGGCTCCCAAGTGCCTGATGTAAGCTATTGTTTTGCAAGGCCTTGTTTTTGCTTGAACATACAGACCAGTGGATTTAATGCTCAACTTTATATTTTATTTATAAACATTTCTTCACATTTTGTGCTGGCTTTTACTTTATTTGATTTTTTTTTTTTTTTATAGTAATGATTAAATTACCTTTTCTTACAGTTTACATTTTTTTTTTTTTAGCACTGCCTTCATTTTGGAGCTCCTAAAGCTGAATTCTAGACAAACTGCTAGATACACAGTTGAAATACACATGAGCAAAGGGCTTGCAATTCTTTCCAGGTACCTTTGTGATTTTCCCCCCTTTGCTGTCAGTTTCCTCTGGACAAATCTAACTGCTGGGCTACCGTACTCTACAGCAGTGGTTCTCAACCTCAGTCCTCAAGTACCCCCAACAGGCCATGTTTTGGGAATTTGTCTTAGATAAAATAGCTGTCAAAAATACCAAGCCATTGACTCCAATTTAAAGCACCTGTGCATGATAAAGGAAAACCTGCAAACATGGCCTGTTGGGGGTACTTGAGGACAGGGTTGGGAACCACTCATCTATAGCATTGGCTGTCAGGAGACCCAAAGAGAGGCTGCGTATCTGGGGATTTTCTACCTGGCTCCTTCATATTTTCAATCAAAGAATGCTGGATGGGAAGAGGCCACAAAGCAAAATTTTGGCCAGTTCATTGTGCAATGTATTTTTTTTTTTTACATTAAAAACACCTAAAATGCCCAAAGCACCCCCCTAATCAGGGCCCTTGCCATGAACACAACTAAATATGCTTACCTGAACAGGACTGAGTGATCTAACAGGGATAAAAACACTTTCTCCTCATAAAACATTGAAGAAAGAAAAAATTCTTGGATGGCTTAGGCCTTTTACCTTGTTACTTCATGAGGAACATAGTGAGAAAATGGCCTAAGCTGGTAGGGATCGCAGGTTGTTAAGCTGTCAACATTCATTCTAACATTGCACTGGTTAAGGGCATTTCTGTAATCTGAACTACAGTCACATGACGGGTACGCTACTCAGATATTTAGACCAACCAAGTGCATTTGCATTTTAAGGGCAGACATATGAACAGTCACAGTACAACAAGCGGTTTTTACTCTCACCCCCTGTGTGTCTCATGGTGGCAGAGGTCTTCACCAGCCATGACACTGAGGTAAAATGGGGAGCTTTGCATTCTTAAAAGCCAAGAGTTGTCATAGTGCTAGAGTAAAGGAAGACTAACATTTATACATGACTAAAGCTCCATTCACACTTGAACGACTCCAAATTTGCGCTGACTTAGGAGTGCAACTTTGGATGGGTGCAGCTTGGATACGACTTTGGCTTTGGCCAGTGATAATGGACAACTTGTTGCACGCAAGTTGAATTTTATAACATTCATATATGACTTTCATGCAACCTCTGAAGG
The DNA here is from genome assembly GCF_042186555.1 of Aquarana catesbeiana. Classification (NCBI taxonomy): domain Eukaryota; kingdom Metazoa; phylum Chordata; class Amphibia; order Anura; family Ranidae; genus Aquarana; species Aquarana catesbeiana. Next base: position 288,876,352 of record NC_133332.1, read on the forward strand.
CTAACACTGAAGTCTATGGCCCTCAAGTTGCATGAAAGTCAGACCAAAGCAGTGCATGAAATACTTTGAAATTGTTTCAACTTTAAGTCATGCATATATGAACAGATATCATTGGAAAGCATGGGGAATGACTTGTCATGCAACTTTGATGTCAAAAGTTGCATGACAAGTCACACAAGTGTGAAAGGAGCCTTAAGGTATAAGAAGCAGATGGTCATATGTATTCTCACCCTGTAAATTTTTTTATTTTTTGTGAAAAAATACAAAAATATATTCTGGGCACAGAATATCATGGTACTCTGCTTTTGGGCACAGACTGGCATTCTCCTTATAGTTCTAGTAACATTCAGACAAGGGACAAGCCATGGCTCTTGTTTTTCTGGGAGAGCTGCCAAAGGAAGCTTACACACCAGACAATACAACCATCTAGGACTTCCACTTGTATTAAGAGATCAGAGCTCTTCACCCCAACCTTCCTGACTTATGCAGACATGCATGATGCTTTGTTGGAGGTACATTAGAAAGGACATCTGACCTTCATTCAGGTCTGACAGTTCCACATACTTGACATTGTAGAATTATGTCCAGGGACAACTTCCTGCTGAAGTGGTATCGTTATGCTATTGATGATACTGCTTTGGAGGAGTATGGCACTCTTGCCATTGGTATCTTTACAATTGTTTTTAATTAAGTATAATAATGACAAATATTACAATGATGGTAAAATTCTATAAAAAAAAATATTTAACAAGAACAATTCAAAATACAAAGCAACAAGACTTTTATGGGGAAGTTGTTAATCTCTGGAAATAGTTCTGACTTTACACACTTACATTTCTAACAGGTATATCACCAACATCATCAGATCAGGCTTCATGCCTAAACAAATTTTCAGGCTGCGCAATCATTTATCGGGGAGACGGAGAGGACAGAGCTATTCAGACTTCTCCAATTGCTATTTCCCCAGAGATCTCTTGATCATCCAGTTCCTTTGGGAATGGGGAGCTCAGACAAAAAAATGTCATATTTGGCCAAGCTTAAAATATTAATAACAGTTTTAATATTTCATTGTTTAAATATTCTGAGAAATGTGTTTTTTACCTGAGCTGCCATATTATAGACTGCGGTATTCACATCCACTGCCTATAAAGATTTTAAAAGTGACATATGTGCAGCACAATATTTGCAAACTGTCTTTTTCTTAAGTCTTCCTTTTATACAGGTTTGTCTTCTTACTAAAAACATAAGCAGAACTCCATAAGAAGTCCAGCCTATTAAATTGTGCTAAAATGTGATCAATAAAATGTCCAGCAAATCACAGTACATTGGTATTCCCTAGTAGCTAGTTGTTCTGGAAAACTACCAATGACTACATTGTCGTCACATTTAAAGTGCATCCCCCCCATGTCACAAATCTATTCTATGGCTTTAAAAAAAGCATAACAAAATGAATATTTCATAATGGAGTGTTTTAGAAAACGTTATTGAATACTGATAATTGTAAACTGCAATCTAGACAAATTAAAATTTTGGAACATTCTCTTAACTGTGACTAGTCAAAGATGAAAGCATCTGCCCACCTAACACAGAATTATCACATTTGTAGGGACCTACCCAAGGACCTAGGGGTATATAAACATTCATGGCGTGGTCGTTTCTGGAATGAGGAGTACTTCATACAGTAAACGTACCACAGCCAAAACTGCAAAGCACAAATCTATATTTAAAGGCCAACTTGACTATAGTATGCTGGACACTTGAATTACATGCTTGCCTCCTGAATTTCTCGATACTCCAGTGTTGAATTATCCCCAACAACATTTATTGGTGTCCAAGTGCTAAATGAACGATCATCTCATTACTGGTTATTTTTTCTATATTATATGTGGAAGAACACGTTCCATATGACCTTAGCAAAAAGTATGTGGATACCACTCCAAATGATCGAGTTTAGGGGATTCTAGTAAAAAGTACTGTTAATGCTACAGCATATAGTATGAGATTTTAGACCATTACTTACGCATCCTGTGGCAACATTTTTGGGAAGGTCCTTTAATGTTCTAGTTCCAAACTCATCAATCCATGCCTTTATGGAGCTGGCTTTCTTCACAGGACTCAGTTGTACCAGCTTCATAACAACATGGTTTTGAGAAGTTTTGTGTGGATGAATTCAAGTTACCTACACAGAGCCCTGACCTCTACCCTATTGAACATCCCAGGGATGAATCTGAATGGCAATTGCATGTCTGGTCTTCTCAACCAACATCAGCAGGTAACCACCCAAAATGCACTTTAGGCATTCTGGGCACACATTCCGAACGGACGCACTCCCAAAATCTCATGTAGAGCATTTCAAAAAGAGGGCATCCACATCTCCCATGGTTTTGGAATAGAATGTCCAATAAACCCATGCAGGTGTGATGGTCAGGTGTCCACAAAGTTTTGGCCATATTATGTATATTACAGCAGGAAAACCTCAACACTGGAGGCTCAAAGAATATATAAAGAAGCAGCAGGGGATCCAACCTTAAAAACTACAAGTCCCACAAGGGATCTTTACATGGAAATTACATGTCAGCATAATTGTATACATACTCTTTTATATATACTTTTTAAAAAATATTTTTTGGAGGGTGAGTGGGTATATTACTTCAATAAGCAACACGGTTTGCAACACATAAGTTATCAGAAATCTAACACAAATGTTGAAGTTATTTCACTCTAATAAACACTATGGAGTGTTCACACAGAACTGAAAATGCTGCAAACGCTAATTGATATGGAGAGATTATATTTTATATTACATCTTATACAATGAGTTGGCAAACCGCAGCTGTGCCTTGTTAAAACGTTTCCCTTGCATACATGAAATAATATCTATGTTAGTAGTTAACAATACAAAATAAAAAACTTTAATCTACCAGCAAGGTATAAGTGACCGCTAGTCTTTTGCAACACAAAGAAGGTGATACTGCTAACAGGTAACCTCTTAATTTCTCCAATTTAAAAATGGCTGCCTTCATTACCTTATAAAAGAGAAGTAGAGAGCCAGTGAGAAGTTGTCATAGAAAGGTGCCTTTCTATTTCAACAAATGCATCAGTTCCACTAACGAGGGAATTGTACAGCGTCAAACGGCATAGGACACTGTCACATTGTGAGGGGAGATCCTGAGAAACGATCATCATAGTACTATCATACTGGGATCAAACTGAAGCAGTTATCTGGTTCCCAACAAATGGTTCATTCTGAAACTTGGCAATAAGGTTGGCTCTAGGCACAGCTCCTGGAGCAATCTGGAGGCAATTCTGCATTTTAGTATTGTGGTTGATGAAATATATAAGCAAAAACTATCAAACAAAAGTCAATCAAGGTGACCGACAAGAATAAAAGTAGGAGTGTCAAATGGAGGGTGTCTAATGGACATTTAAAAAGAAAAACATAGTACAAAGTGTTATATTTTTTTTTTAACATTGCTTTTGGCAAAAAGAGCTAACGATCCCTTTAAGAGGTCCGATATTTTCAGTGATCTAATACAAAGATCACAAAGTAATGTGCAGGCACCCATTTTGCATTCCATTATAGAGGTCCAGTGCAAAGCTATACCTACCATGCGTTTTGGCTTTATGAAGAGACACACATACCCTGTTTACGTCTGTGGTATACCTTATTGTTTTTTGTATAGAAGATTTAAAGTGGATCTGTTACCTACACTCATTAGTGGCAGCCATTCTGTGAGCTGTGATACTCAGAGATGACATCACTAAACGATAATCACTGAGACCAGAGTCACAATTTGGCTGCTTTCAATGTGCAACGGCAATGGGGTCCACTCTGTGAGGCTGTTTTAGGCGTGTGTTGCTGGGTTAGCTGAAATTTTGTGGTTTGTGATGCGTATTTCTGAAGATCTCAGAAGTATTAAAATTGAAGCAGACATTCTACCTCGTACAAAGGATTTTACACTTTATATATATTTTCTTTATATATTTATATATTAATATAGACATCTCTTCTTCTCCATATATAGATCTCTTTGTACAGTTCTGTTTAGAAAGTGGCGACTGATCAATGATTGTGCATTAAAGGGAGGGCACAAGTGACTTTTTTTTTTTGTGTGTTGTCCATGTACACTGTTAAAGGGGTCCATTCCCTGCATCATTTAGTGGTTTATACCCTGGACTGCACATACACCAGGAAGAGTGTATAATATAATAGTCTATGAGATACAATGCAGAGCCTCCTTTGACACAACAAACATATGGTATTGGGAAGATGTGGCAAACCTTCATATTGCAGTCATGGGGAGTGAAGCAGCAGCTTTGTTCTGAAGCTCCAGAGCCCACAGAGGTTCATTCTGCACTCGTAAGCCACTTACATTCACAGGCCCCTTTAGCAGTAGCAGCAGAGTCGGGCTTGACCCAGCAATCCCACTTTCTTTCCACGTACACAAGCATACTCTCACCACACATGCCAGCACCTTGCAAGTGCATTTACCTACTCAGAAGATATCAAAACAATCACCGGCACAGCAGTCTCCACTAAAACTACACAAATCACTCTGGGGTGTCACCTTTCACTAAGCAATCACAATCCTTCTAAGCCCTTTTGAGCTGGATTAGCTTGGGGCCTTGTAACAGAGACATTACCCAATAAAAAAAAAAAGAAAAAAGGATTCCTGTGCAGAGAAGGAAATGGAAGGGTGGCGATTACATCAGGGCTCAGAACGCTGTCCATCTTTCTTTACATGCCAGAAAGAGTTCCAGTGAAGGTCTCACTAGATACTGCTCTGTCCTGGTAAGTGCCGAAGAGTGTCGATATAGCTGAAGAAGGAACAACGGGACCTCAGATGCAGTCCCCCGTGTGCATGCTGTTCCCCCATTTCAGTTCCTGCACTTTCCGTATGTGTTGTTGCCCCTCACTGTAAACAAGGGGTTGGCCAGGCTCTCACACCACCGTACTGATTCTGTTGACTGGTTTTTGTTTTGGATTGCCTTGGGATGTGTTTGTCCCCATAGGATGGTGGGAAGCATGCTGTGGTAGAGGGGAAGTTGGAGGCAAAGGGGAGTGAGGAGTCAATGGAGTGTGAGGTGTGTGTGGAGATGGCGGAGGAAGAGGAGGGTAAGAAGGATGTGGCGGGATAGGTGACAATGGTGAACAAGGGGATTGATTATGCTGGCCATGTGGATGCTGCGGATTATACTGGGACTGTGGGGGGCGCTGCGGTTGAGGGGGCAATTGAGAAGGATGATGACTAAAAACAAAGTGCTTGGGGGGCTGTTTCTGCATGGATTGGTGCATATGCTGGGGGTAAGTGTGTGTCATGGCATGCTGAGGTGCAGATCCATACATGGGTAAGGGAGACTGAGGCTGGTTTGATGGGTGTCTGCCATGTAGGGTGTATTGTGGGTGGGGGGAGCTGGGGGTCAAGGGTGGCCCTCCCACAGCCGGTCTTTTTTGCTGGTTTGGCCGCTGCAATGTGAACTGAGCTGAGGATGGTGGCACATGGTAACGATGAGAAGGTGGCTGAGGGGGCTGCTGAGGTGGTGCAGAGGACGGTGGCTGAGAGTGATAGGGTGGTGGGGGCTGAGCTAATGGCCCCTGGCTGTGGCAGTACTGAGCGTGAAGAGCCTGGATCTTGGATGGTCCATCAACTCCTGGAGGAGTGTGGGGGTGAGGTGGCAGTGAAGCTGGAGGCAAATTTTGGAAGGGTCCTTTTCCTCTTTTACTTCCAAAAAGAGAGCCTAGGAAAGAGGAAGAGTTGGAGACGGGTCTTGGAGACTTGTACTCCTCAGGAGGAGGAGGTGGTGGCGCAGGAAGTCGCTGATGAGGACGAGGGCTGCTAATGATAGACCCCTGGAAGGTGAAAAAAAAAAAAACAACGCAAGTTAGTGCCAACTATATGGGTAGCATTGCAACTACATGCACAGCTATACCTACCCTACCAAGATTAAAGGAGTCAGTCCACCCAAACTGATATATTGGTTATGGAGCCAGTGGATCTCAGCAAGATCTTCCTCCAGGAAAATCTTTTTAAGTCAGTCTGACCCACAGAATGTCAGGTGGCCCTTAGGGCTACATACACACAGGCTTGCCGCCCACAGGTGGCAAAAACAGATTCCTGCCGCTTTTATTTGCACCAGGCCAAATCACCTGTGTGAATGTTGCCTAAGCCAAGCTAGGAGAGCACTCACCTGCTTCTATGGGGTCAATATGCTACCTTTTTGCTGTTACCTTTCAGGTGAGTAAAAGCTTTTTAGCCAGTATAAGAGGTCTTTTTAGCGATCTTATTGCTGGCAAGTACCTGCCAATGACAGGATCATAAATTTGGCATGGTCCCAGTGCGGGAAGTCGCTATTTTGTGGTCATCACTGTAATGTATTAAAAAATTTCAGCATGCAGAGTGGCAGGTGGATGGAGCTGAGAGATATAGAGAGAGTTTTACATAAAAAAATAAATAAAATGGGGAATTCAGTTCAACTGCCTGGCCCATACCTGAAATATCAGTTATTTGTGGTCTAAACCTTCAACCTGGAAAACAACAACATAATGAATGTAGCAACTACTCCCCCCACAACACTGCAGAGCATCTAGTTAGGAGGCAAACTTCCTGTACACACATTACAGCACACAACATGCAGCTTGATCCCATCACTTACTTCAATGGTGCTGTCCAGAGATCCAGCGCTGTTACGCCTCCCTCTCTTACCTAAGCACCAAGTTAGTAAGAAGCAAGCATTAAGGGACAGGAGGAAGAAGAAGAATAAGGTAGACATGATGGGTAACAAGGTGGGCAAGAAGGAGATGCCATAGGATAAACAAGGTAGGGCTAACTGATAGATTCAGATAAGCGAGGACAGATGCATGCGCATGGGAATGAAAACACACCAGGTAGAAGGTAGACAAATGTAGAAAACAGTGAGAAATCTGAAACTCAGAATACAAGGCATGCTGCCTGGATACAAAGCACATCTTTTACACCCCAAGGGACTGCAAGCTGTTGAGAAATTGCCTGCTGTACTGCAAGTTCTCTAGCGACAATCTACATACATGCCTGCCCACGCAACTCCTGCCATCAAGCCATGATCTGTTAATGGCCTACTGGGCTGCAGCATTCCCACTAGGTGGCAGCAAACCCCTACATAAAGTATTACACAGGTTACCCCCCCACCAATGAGCACATTCCAACAAGCTACCCGTTCAGCATAGATGATTTATCAAATATAAAATCACAGTATCAGCACTGTCAAGCATGTTCAACCAATCCATTATTAAGCTCAGGGGAAAAAAAAAAAAAAAAAGATAATGTAGCTCATAGCGGAATAAAAAAGAAAAACGTGAGCTTCAATTCTGCTTAGTTTGCAGTGTGGCTCTATCCCCTTGTTCTCTGGACTGGCAATAGCAATTCATTTACATCGGAATTTACTCCCCACTGCCTGTGATACATTAATTCCTGCGATTCATTAACCCCTTCCACATGTCTCGTAAAGCACTGCAAAGGCCCGGGTTTATAGAATTGTCATACAAACACAGGTTAGAAGCAGAAATACCGACAACACTTCAATGCTTTCTCCTCTGTCTAGTGCCAGGTTATCCATAAACTACCTCCTTAAGCCTTAGTTATTAAAGAGCACAAGTATAATACTGTAGAACAGGGGGGAGGGTTAATGCTGCACTTGGTTCTAGTAATGATGATGTCAGTGTAAGTATTCAGTCCTGGTAAATGATGACAATAATGTATGCTGACAGGAGAAGAGAGCAGAGGGATGAAGGCCAGCTTCACTTTCTCTCCTTACACCGGAAGGGTGGGACATTTTCAGCAATGGCTGGTTGTCTGTGTATTACTTTTAGTACAGATTTTTTATTTAGGGCCTACACTACAACACCAGTCATTAATGAATATGTAAACCCAATATTTCATATTCCTGATATGTGCCTGCTGTACCATGTACTTGTATGAAAATGTATCCTGTTCTCTTTGTATTGCTTTCCTTTGTGTGAAATCCCTGGTGTTCCTGCTGGTCCCTCTGCTTTCTTATTAAAAACTGACCACACTAAGCAGGAGAGCACACCACGGTCAGCTCTCCAACGATCCTAAGAACCCACGTGTACTCTCCTCCAATGATCAGACTTGTCCTGACCCCCCCCCCCCCCTTCCTGCACAGCCATTTACTGGTAAGATCAGTGTCCTGCTTCTTCTCCCCCCAGCTCTCAAGGATCTGGGAACAAAGGTAATTTACCATTTATAAAAAAAGAGGGGAAAACAAACCTCTATGATGTTTTTTTTTTTACATATCTATACACAAATGTTTTGCTTTTCATTCATATTTTAAACTGAATGGGTTGTATTACAAGGTGAGGGTTTACTTTAATCACCAATATCACTATTAGCTCTTTAATAACCTAAGCTATTTTATAGTAGTCCAACATAGTAAAAGAGAGACTAATAAGAGAACCTGATGAGGTAGGAATTCTGATTCCGCTTTTGCTGTATTGTATTGCTGATGCATGTTTTGAAGCTACTCTACTTCACAATTAAAAAACACGCAGCCAGTAAATGGTCAATGACTCTGTATTTCAGCTAGTATAAGATGACAGTTCAGAGCTTGTACTCTGCAATAAGTCAGCAATGGCAGCTGTCCCTATACCGGCAAATCCTGATAAAGGGATTCTACTTCCACTACAAACCTCTTTACTGCTTTTTGCACCGCTTTACTAACAGCAGATCTCCTAGCTGTAAAAAAAAAAAAAAAAAAAAAAAAAAAAAAAAGCTAGCTTACCCGTTAAAAGACACAATTCCATAAAAAAGTGACCATGGTTGTTTTAGAGTCTTGCAAGACTTGTACCTGGTAAGCCAGACCCGTCCCAAAAGGTATGTTGGAATACTGAGCAAATGTTACAAGTTAATAGTGGGGGCAGAACAAAGTCCGATGGACTGTGTCCCGTCGGACCATGAAATATCAGATAAAACAGGCTGCAATCCAAAACATGGCTCCAGCCAACAAATTGTCATCTCCAGTGTACAGATTACAGGTACACTGAACATTTTTTAGGCGATGATATACATAGCCCCAAGCATTTTAATGCTAATATATATATATATTTTTTTTAAAGTTGGTCTACAAGTACCATTTTCTTTGGGTTGTAGTCTCTGTTTTTGCCAGAAGTATGACAGACTCAGGGACACTTACATCAGTCTATGAAGACATATCTAAACATGGAATGCGTATGTTCATGTGTGACTACATGAAATGTGATTGGTGGAGCTGGAACAATACTTACCAGCATCAGAGAGATCTCTTAATGAGCTGCTCAGTGCGCTTCTCTTCAGTCCTTCACCTAGTGCATATGTGTCATCCAGACTTGGCCGTCCAAGAGTGCCATTCACAGCCTCCTTCATCCCTGGCCCAGGAGACGTATTGGGGCGCATTACCCCCTTTTGCTTCTCTAGTTCCGCTAATAAAAGCAAGCAGAGACACTGAGTGAGTGAAACATAATGTCATTTGTTTATGTAAAATGACAAAGTTGGTTTTATCAATTGAGGACTTTTGCAGTAGGAGATACTCAGTAAATAACTGCAACACGGTTGGGACATATCTCCTACACCCTAATCCACTCATCAAATATTTGTAGGCAGCGCAGACTCAAGGGGCAGCTGCTTTGGGCCCCAAACAATGACTGGGCCCGGGGAAGCTGCCCCTTTTTCCCTGTTATTAAAGATGGCCCTGTATCACATAAAATGAAGATTCACTTGCAGAGTCTAAAAGTGCCATTGAGTAAATTGCAATGCAACAATAGTGAACATGCATTAGGTCCAGTTGAACATATCAGCACCTCATCTAAAAAAAAAAAAAAAAAAAAAAATTTTTATATATATATCTATATATAGATATATATATAGATATATATAGATATATATAGAGAGAGAGAGAGATAAAGATATAGAATTTTACAAAATGAAGCATAAATGGAATTATTAATGGTGCCGAAACCCTCCCACAGAACACTATGGGATGGAGCTATCGATATCATTTACTAATTTATTCACCCTGCCTGGACTTTAGATATAATTGGTATTTATGTATGAATATCTTTTTGTGTATTCATTGGTTTCTTGGTTACTTTTCCTCTCCCTATGTTTTCTCAGGAGCACTGTGTGGCGCTGGTTGTCCTGAACTGTCCCTCCCATGGGCCGGCGGGCGTGCTGATCCAACAGCGGCTACTCCTGTTCATTTTGTCTGGTTTACAGCCCAGATTATTCTGGGATAAGATTTCTGGGTTTTTTCCTTTACATATATATTTAGTTAATAAGATTTATTTTTACATCGCATACGGGGGCTGTAATGGTTAATCCATGGTATAGGACATATTGATGTTTAAATGTATTGCATATATATATAATTATTTTTTCTTCTTTGTAGTGACGTTTAATGAATGTTATTTACAACTTTGATTGTACTGATCCTTGGGGGTCTTGTGGCTGCAAAATGCATAGACCAAGTTTTCAAGGACATTGAAAGTGTAATAAACCACCATCTCACAAGTTTGTACAATGTCTTTAAAAAAAATTAATTGATTGTTAGTATAATTAGTTATTTTTACATATGTTGGATATCAGTATATTTTATGGTCACCAGAAATATATTTAAAGTCCCACCATACTATGCTATTATCGTTATGATACCCTGTTGGACCACATCTACTTTTTTTTTTTAAAACACCCTATCCCACTTGCTGCACCCAAACATGATTAAGGACATTGAATTTATTTTAAAAGCAACACTGCTCAAAATAGAAAAAAAAAAAAAAACTTTTGTTTTTTTCTTGTTTTATCTTTTTGTCTATAGATTATTTTCCATACAATTTTTCTAGGACAATATTTTTAAAGCAAGCCTAGGGTCTCTGCTAAAAAAAAAAAAAAAAGTGTGTGTGTGTGTGTGTATATAATAGCTGTGCTCATAAGTTTACATACTGTGGCAGAATTTATGATTTCTTGGCCATTTTTCAGAGAATATAAATAACACAAAAACATTTCTTTTGCTCATGGTTAGAGTTCGGCTGAAGCCATTTATTATCAATCAACTGTGTTTTTTAGTTTTTAAATCATAATGACAACAGAAACTACCCAAATGACCCTGATCAAAAAGTTTACATACCCTGGTGATTTTGGCCTGATAACATGCACACAAGTTGACACAAGGGGGTTTGAATGGCTATTAAAGGTAACCATCCTCACCTGTGATCTGTTGCTTGTAATTAGTGTGTGTGTGTATAAAAGGTCAGTGAGCCTCTGGACTCCTGACAGACCCTTGTATCTTCCATCCAGTGCTGCACTGATGTTTCTGGATTCTGAGTCACGGGGAAAGTAATAGAATTGTCAAAGGATCTGGGGGAAAAGGTAGTTGAACTGTATAAAAACAGGAAAGGGATATAAAAAGATATCCAAGGAATTGAGAATGCCAAACAGCAGTGTTCAAACTCTAATTAAGAAGTGGAAAACAAGGGGTTCTGTTGAAACCAAACCACGGTCAGGTAGACCAGCTGAGATTTCAGCAACAACTGCCAGTAAAATTGTTCGGGATGCAAAGAAAAACCCACAAATAACTTCAGGTGAAATACAGGACTCTCTGAAAACATGTCGTGTGGCTGTTTCAAGATGCACATTAAGGAGCACTTGACGAAAGATGGGCTGCATGGTCGAGTCGCCAGAAGAAAGACATTACTACGCAAATGCCGCAAAGCATCCCGCTTACATTATGCCAAACGGCACAGAAACAAGCCTCAAACTTTGTAGCACAAAGTCATTTGGAGAGATGAGACCAAAATTTAGCTTTTTGGCCACAACCATAAATGCTACATTTGGAGAGGAGTCAACAAGGCCTATGATGAAAGGTACACCATTCCTACTGTGAAACACGGAGGTGGATCGCTCATGTTTTGGGGATATGTGAGCTACAAAGGCACAGGAAATTTGGTCAAAATTGATGGCAAGATGAATGCAGTATGTTATCAAAAAATACTGGAGGAACATTTGCATTCATCAGCCAGGAAGCTGTGCATGGGACGTACTTGGACATTCCAACATGACAATGATCCAAAACACAAGTCCAAGTTGACCCGTCATTGGCTACAGCAGAATAAAGTGAAGGTTCCGAAGTGGCCATTTCAGTCTCCTGACCTCAATATTATTGAGCCACTCTGGGGAGATCTCAAAACTGCAGTTCATGCAAGACAGCCCAAGAATTTACAGGAACTGGAGGCTTTTTGCCAAGAGGAATGGGCAGCTTTACTATCTGAGAAGATAAAGAGCCTCATCCACAAATATTACAAAAGACTTCAAGCTGTCATTGATGTTAAAGGGGGCAAAACACAGTATTAAGAACTGGGGTATGTAAACTTTTGAGCAGGGTCATTTGGGTAGTTTCTGTTGCGATTATGATTTAAAAAGAGTAAACACAGGTGACTGATAATAAATGGCTTCAGCCAAACACTAACCACGACTGAAAGAAATGTTTTTGTTTTATCATTCATATTCTCTGAAAAATGGCCAATATATATAAAATATTATTTATATAAAATGTTTAGGGGTTCCGAGTAATTTTCTAGCAAAAAAAAGATGATATTTACACGTAGGAGAGGAATGATGGAATTTGCCCGGTATGAAAGTGGTTAAAGTGGAATTCCAGGCTACCCTTAAAGTAGAACTATGGGCACAACTTTTTTTTTTCATTTTGCATAAAGTACAACCCTTGTCTGATTTTTTTTTTTGCCATCAGTGTCCCATCGTCGAGATTTACCTTTACTTCCTCTCCCATAGCCAAAACAGGAAGTGAGAGGACATCCTTGCAACTAAAAGGAATCTTTTGGGCCCCCCAGATCACCAGAACCAGTGTTCCCATTAGATGATTTCCCCTCTATTACTTTTCTGGGGACAACCCAAAATGACGGAGAGGGTAAGCAATGACATCAATAAAAACTGGAAGAGGTTCTAATCTGCACTCTATCCAAAACTAAATAAAAAGTTTTGCCTTTTAGTTATACTTTAACTAAACTTAAAAATGTCCCCTCCAACTTTCTTAACACCCATGCATACCTATTTTTCAGGCCACTCCAGCTCAGTCACGCTCCCATGGCCTTTCCCTTGCAGTTGCCAATGATGAGCCAGATCACGTGACTGGACTGGAGTGGTCTAAAAAGAGGCAAGATAGGCAAGTATACAGATCCTACTGTTACTTTCTCCTGTTAGTCAGTTTAGGTGTTAGGAGGAGGGAGGGTTATTTTTAAGACTAGTTAGGTATAGCTCTTAATCTGGTTTTCCATCAAGCTCTCTGGATTCTGCCTTACATTAAACAAGCCAATGTTCAGTTGAATACTCAGTTATCCTTTAATTGTCAAGAGTTTAGGCAGTGCAGTCTACAAGGACATCTGATGCACTTACATTCAACTCTGTACTTCTCCATTTCCTGAACTTCTGCAATGGACTCTCGTAGGTCGCTGGTAAACCTGAGCCGATCTTGGAGGCTTGGAGCATTGAAGATTATTAGGACCTTCCTCTCACCACCAGGGGCAGCAGAAAGTAATTTGATTCCATGCTGGTAATCTGTCAGGAGGAAGAGATGAATCAGAGTAAGATTCAAGAGTAAAATTATCATTTGCATTATAAAGATATCTCTTAATTAAGCTCAAAAATCAAAGTGAATAAAGTGGCAAATGGTTTCAAACATTTTGAAAATATAATTATGTGCAATCGTTTATTAAACACAAACGCTCGTGGACAGACAAGCAATACAAACACAACTGTCGTTTTTAGTAGTATATTACAGTATGCAAAAAACAAGTGACCTCCAATGTTATTTACAGTAAACTTAAAGTCAAAGCTCCCCCCCCCCCATTTTGGATGGTGTAGGGATTTTTTTTGCAGCCTGGTCATTGGGGAGATTGTCCTGCAGATATGCAAAGTAATTCTCCTGTGCCCAGGTGTTTTGCTTCAAAAATTTGAATATAAATGTGAGTCTCTTCGTTGTCCACACTTGCTGCCCTCTCGTGATCATGGATATCCAAACATACGAAAAGACAACGAAAAACAAGAGAAGGGCGCACCAACCTAGTGCAATTCCAATAAAGGAGGAGAAGTCCAGCCTGAGCTTGTTTGACTGGACTTCTCCTATGGATCATAGGCATGCAATTCCTTTTGCACTTCTGTGGCCCGTTTTCAGCAGAGAGTGGTCTGATGCGTGGAGGAGCAGAGCGGAGAGATGCTAATCGACAGTCAGCAGCTCTCTGCTTGGGGAGCTGTAAGAACCGAGCCATCGGCGGTAATCGATTGCTTGGTTCTCAGTGCAGAGGCGCCGGGTGACAGATGCAACATCGGACCAATGCTGCATCCACCTAAGTATATTGGAGGAAAAACCCCAAAACCCATACTTCTCTTTTAGACCCCTTTCACACTGGGGCGGCGGGTCCGTTAGCGGTAAAGCTGGGTTAACAAGGGGTTAACAGCGCCCATGTTGCGGCGCTTTGGAAGCGCTGCCCATTCATTTCAATAGGCAGGGGTGTAGGAGCGCTGTATACACCGCCCCAATGATGCTGCTTGCAGGACCTATTTTCCTGTCCCGCAAGCGCACCGCCCCAGTGTAAAAGCACTCGGGCGGCACAAGAGGCAGTTTTCAGGCGTTTGCAGGTGCTATTTTTAGCGCTTAAATGCCTAAAAACTGCCTCAGTGTGAAAGGGGTCTTAAAACATTTATTAAAGGGTAAATAGTATCAAAAAACATACTCACAAACAAAGGTAATATAAAAGCATGTCAAAGCACAATATGAACTGGACACCTCCAGGACTACTGGGATGCTCCACATAAGCAAGGAGACCAGAACGTGTCCGTAATGGCAAGCCTGACGCGTTTCCAGGGAGAACCCTCTTCCTCAGAGCCAAAGAACGAAATGATCCACCACACGTATATACTGACAATGTAGACCGCCCTAATTCCATTGGCCCTTCCAACCATCATTGGTAATGTGCATGTCTTCAGGGCCCAATCACAGGTTGAACTTAACCCATTAGGGCAAAATAAAACAAAACACACACACACACACACACACACACACACACACACATATATATATATATATATATATATATATATATATATATATATATATATATATATATATATATATATATATATACACACACACACACATTATATATATATATATATATATATATATATATATATACACACACATACACACACATATAAACAGAGTCCCACAGAGTGTGTACAATACAAAATATATACACAAGATAAAACAACTATATATATATATATATATATATACACACACACACACACACACACACACACGAGCTGTCCATACATCTATAGAACCATATACACACATACATAAATACATCAAGATGTACATTAACATCCAGCTTCCATAGATTAGACGGGGGTTAGCTCTACAGCAATAATGTACGTAGAGAGAGATCAATAGAGCTAGAATTAGGCAGTTCCTGTACCTTCTGTGTCCTGTTATCAAGGTTTTAGATGTGCCCCCACACTGCCAGTATACACAGGCTCATTCTAAGGCCCCTTTCACACTGGGGCGGTGGGGGCGTCGGCGGTACAACAGAGCTATTTTTAGCGCTGCTGTACCATCGTTCTTGCAGCGGTATTCGGCCACTAGCGGTGCGGTTTTAACCCCCGCTGGCGGCCGAAAAAGGGTTAAAATCCCTCGTACAGCGCGGCTATAGCCGCGGTATTGCCGCGGTATAGCCGCGCTGTCCCATTGATTTCAATGGGCAGGAGCGGTGAAGGAGCGGTGAATACACCGCTCCTTCACCGCTCCAAAAAAGCGGTTTGCAGGACTTTTTTTTACCGTCCTGCCTGCGCACCGCTTCAGTGTGAAAGCCCTCGGGCTTTCACACTGAACAAACAGCGGAGGCTGTTTAGGGGCGGTTTGCAGGCGGTATTTTTAGCGCAATACCGCCTGCAAACCGCCCCAGTGTGAAAGGGGTCTAACAGTGAACAATATTGTGGGGCGCCCAAAACACACAAGCCCGTCGCCTCTCCTCTCTATGGGACGCACGCGCCACTTGTATACTGGGAAGTGTAGGCGGATCTGCGTTCCCTTCTGGATATCAGGCGGCGTCACATCCAATCTTACCGGCTTCTCTGGCAAGATTGGATGTGCACATATGCTCATGTGGAGCATCCCAGAAGTGATGGAGGTGTCCAGTTCATATCGTGCTTTGACCTGCTTTTATATCACCTATGTTTGTGAGTATGTTTTGTGATACTTTTTACGCTTTAATAAATGTTTTAATGGAATTGCACTAGGTTGGTGCGGCCTTCTCTTGTTTTTCGTTGTCCTGTAGATATAACAGGATCTCCACCCGAGGTAAATCCTACCTTAGCCATCATCAGATTTCCCCTCTATTCCGGTTCTGTCGACAACTCAAAATTTAAGCTTTTCTCTTACTTTGTCACAAGAAAAGATGTAATTTCCCAAGTGGGGACAGAGATAGCAATAAAAGCTTGACAGAGGTTCTAACACCTCACTACTTAATCCAATATAAAAAAAAAAAAAATAAAAGTTTTGGCTTAAGATACACTTTAACCCCTTCAATACCGGGCACTTTTACCCTCTTCCTGCCCAGGCCAATTTTCAGTTTTCAGCGCTGTCACACTTTGAATGACAATTGCGTGGTCATGCAACATTTTACCACTACCATTTTAGTCCACAAACTATGGTATATAGCTGAAAATTGATCAATCCTGATGTACTAACGGCCTATCTCATTTCATGAGGTCCTAAAATGTCAGGACAGTACAAATATTCCCTAAATGACACCTTTTTTGGAAAGTAGACAGTCTAGGGTATTTCTTAAGAGGCATGGGAGGATTTTTCACAATCGTTGTTACATACAGTCACCAGTGCAGTACAGCATCATCATATAACTGGTGTGGTGGTGATCGGGGACACTGAATGGTGACTGTACAAAGAAAAATAATTTAAAAAATTACATTTTTTTCACCTCTTTTTTTTAACACACTGGGACCAAAGTAATATAATATAATACTAACATTGTACTACTCTGGGAAAGTACTCAGGTTTTTAGTTTTTACACATTATGATTGTTTAAAGCAGTGAATTATATTGCTATAAGCAAGCCTTTTACTAAATGAAACTGATTCATTCAGTTTTTGTTGCAATTGGATGGGCTGTCTGTACCATGTGATTACATTGACCAATCACAGCTAGCAACACAATTGTGCACAATGGATGGCATGAAAGGAAGCTATCCCATGTGTACAAATGTCATGTGACCTGCTGTGATTGGTCACAGCAGTCATACCGGAAGCGAGCCGGTACACTGATCAGTCATCAGCTGTGTTTGGTGGACAAAGACAGTAACAGATCGCTCCGCAGCCGGCGCTTTCTGAGAGGACGCCCTAAGACCTCCTCAGAATGGTAAAGCTTCCTGGTAGGCCGGGCAGGAAGGTATTAAAATGGATGTAAACCCTTCCATATACCCAGTGAAGTGACTGGCCTCAGGTGATACACACAGAAGAAAAATCCTTCTATACAAGTTGTACCTTTTTTATCTGCAGCAATTTCTTCTGCAGTTTGTTCTTAAAACACACACATCAAAGGATTTTTTTCTGAGTTCTGAAAAGCAGGGGGCGGGGATCTGAAGTCTCACAGTGCAAATCTCAGGGAGGGGAACTCTTAGCTTGATTGCAGGGAAGGGACAACCCCCCACTCCTCACAGTACACATGAACACAGAGGTGAGGCTGTGAATCACATGCTGTGTGCTAGAGCTCCCAGAAAACCTGTCAGAAGTGACTCGTGCAGATAACAGAAGGACTATTCAGCAGAGAGAAATCATACTCAGTGCTTTGGATAGAGGCAAGTACACAGTATAGGAAGATGTTTTTTGTTCAGATCTCATGTCTGAGGTTTAAAACCACTTTAAGAACTTCACTCTCAGCCAACATTGACAATTTTCAATCTTTATGATCCTATCCTTAGTAAATAGATAGGAAGGTATACAATATATATATATATATATATATATATATATATATATATATATATATATATATTACATTTTTTCAGTTACTTCCTAGGCAAATGATGTCATACATCTCAGGAGTCTTCAGGAGGGGAGGAAGGGTTTTCTCAATCAAGCACACTCTCCTGCCTGCATGCCTAAAATAAGGATAGACGGATCCCAGGACGGAAATGCTACATGAATCATCTGCCCTGACTCAAGATGGCCATGGCCAGAGATGTGAGGGGGTGTTTTTCAAAGTGATTTCTCAGCAAAATAAAGCATGAAGACAGTTTTCTTTGAACATTGAAAAAGAATTAGACAGCGATTTTAGTTTGTGGTGCAGCATAGTTCCGCTTTATTGATAATATTTCCATATTTGCCAATTCTCTGCTCAGTTTTCCATCTATACATGTCAATATAAAGGAACTCTAGTATTGTATTCAATTGTATTTACAAAAGATGACAGCATAGTACATGTAATTTTCTTACTTCTACGGTGTACACGGGAAGACCATGTACAATGCAATCAACTTATAGTAAATGGCACCATGGTAAATGAGGACATCCTTTGCTCTGCCCCTTGCATCATGTGATTATTTTTAGGAACCTACTGGCTAGAATGTGTAACTGATGGCAGCATGGGGTCTGGTCTATAGAAACGAAAGATGGCTTCATGTTCCTTTAAAGAGCCATTTGACTCCTCTCAATAATACCTACATTTCTCTTGCTGAATATATCCACATATGTCCAGATTTGGGCAGAAGAGAGAAACAAAATAGGGAAAAGACCTTTTTGAGGCTGAATGCTACTCTAGACACAGGCATATCAGCTCTGCAGATAATAAATGAAACATTATTAGCTGCAGGCCTGAGACCCAGATATCTAGTCCAATGCCCCGAGTCTCAACCTACAGCTAATACAGTACTTCTTTTAGGGGGTAAGAGCATGCTAATCGATTGAGTCAGTGTAGCTGCAAACCCTGCTTCAATGTAACATGGAGTGTATTCTATGAATGTGCATGTACATTTGTTCTTTGCAAATGGGTGCAAAAATGAATGTTATTAGGCTATTTTCCTGAGCTGGTGGACTGCTTCTTATTGATTTACTACACACTGCATTTTGCCCACTAGATGGCGATAAGTAGCATCATCTAGTTGGCCAAATGCTGTATTTTCCATTTTAAAAACAAAGCAAAGGAAATAGCCTTATAATACAGAGGGGAAAATTATTATTTGAGCCCCTGCAGATTTTGTAAGTTCGCCCAATTACAAAGAAATGAAGGGTCCGAGGGAAATTCAAGGCGGTGGAGCAGTGGCGGCCGCTCAAATTTTTTTTTTGGGGGGGGGGGTTGGGAAATGAAGAATACTGAATCCCCCCCCACATCAATTGCAGCCTCACTGTGCCCATCAAATTTAGCCACGTGTGTCCATCAAACGTAGCCACTTGTGCCCATCATACGCAGCCGCTTGTGCCCATCAAACGCAGCCGCTTGTGCCCATCAAACGCAGCCGCTTGTGCCCATCAAACACAGCCACTTGTGCCCATCAAACGCAGACACCTGTGCCCAAACGCAGCCACTTGTGCCCATAAAACGCAGCCACTTGTGCCAACTGATCCCCCCCCCCACGGTTTGCGGCTCTGGCAGCATCCCCCCAACCCCCACGTTGATCGCGGCTCTGGCACCCGGGGGGGGGGCAGAGCCGCAATCCGTGAGCGCGGGAGTTGCAGCCGAGGGGACTTACCCCTCAGAGCGGCGGTGGCCTCAGCTCCAGTGTGAGTCTCAACGCTCCTCTTCCTAAGCGCCAGGCACCCAATAGGGTGGCCTGGCGCTTTGGTCAATCAGGAAGCAGGTCTGACGTTGAAAAGGTCCTGCCCTCCTGATTGGCGGGGAGGAAGGTTAGTGTGAAAATAGTGAAAATTAATTTGCTATGGTCACACAATTAGGTGGGATCAGGGCACACTCTTTGCACCCCGAGCCCACCCTATTTTGAAGCCTATTAGAGCCTCTAGCTCTAATCAGGTGCTTCAAAAAATACCACCCCCTCCATAGGAATCCATGCGTCCTACACCCTGATGCATGCGATAGCTGCCGGGCGCATGGATGGGGGGGTGGAGTCCGTGCGCCCACAGTGCACGGGCCACCACTGCTGTGGAGTAAACTTTTGTGAAAAGCACCATTTACTGTGGCAGTTCTCAACTATTCACACTAGGTGGGGTTTCCTTAAGTCTTTTAGGACAATACAGAAGTTGCAATGTTCACAACTACCAATGCATTTGATGTGTGTTCATAAGAGTTGTCTGCAGCATATAAGCTAGACTATCCTAAAATCATCTACCAATGACTAGAGCATATAGGAAAATACCTACTACCATATTTGATATTGCTCTTAATAAGATCCACTATAATAGAAAATAAATTACACAGAAAAAATAAAAGGTAATAGATATCACAGAAAAAATAAAAAAATGTGAAAAAAATAAGCCAAACAAATTAAAGTGGAAGTCCATGCTAAAACTAAAATCCCTGCACCTATAGACACCCACAATCTAACACTAACCTATCTAGCCCTGTAAAGAAAAAATCAGTATACATAATTTTTCTGAAGCCGATGCTGTCCGATATCTAGCGGCGGAAGCTCTGCAGAGGACACGGCTGTGCAATGAATGGGAAGTGACGTCACCCATAGAGTTGCTATGGGGCTTCCTTTGTCAGACGTGTCCTCTGCACCCACCTACACAGAAAAGCCGCGGCTGTCAGCTCAGCGTGGGATTGGGCTGGATCAGCTTCAGAAAAATTATGTATACTGATTTTTTTTTCTTTACAAGGCTAGATAGGTTAGTGTTAGATTGTGGGTGTCTATAGAAGCAGGTATTTTAGTTTTAGCATAGACTTCCACTTTAACTAGTAAAAGCCAGAGTGACGGCTAATTTTCCTTCAGTATCCCTGAGTAAGCAGGGAAAACTCAAATGCTGGTTGGCCACTAGGATCAGTTGTCAGATAAGAGGGATCATAAAATGCTGCCCCATATACATAATGACTTACAAGAGTTCTGGAAGAGCTGCATCTGCATGTCCACCAGTGGAAAGGATTGCCGGAAGCTGTAGGTCACCAATATCTTCTTCTTCTGGAAAATCTTTGTGACCTGTAAATTGAAGAAAGATCTTGCATTACAGTTGGCTCTGAGCAATTTGTACTCACCATACACCAATGTAAAAAAGCCTTAAGCCAGCCATAGATGGATCGAATCTTGGCCGGTTCAGCAGGGACTGGGCCTTGATTCCATCCATCTATGGGGCAGGCAAGTTGTACTGAAGTCTACCCATTGACTGACTACAGTACTACCAGCCTGTCCGATTGTTTGCATGCGATTACTGCCAGCTGCGATAGCTACCAGCAGTAATCATTGCGTTCTCCTGGTGTTGCAGGAAACAAAAAAAATGCATCATCTATGGCTTGCTTTACTCACCACCAAAAGATCATTGAAGAGGAAGACCTCCCTCTGGTGCAGACCCATCCTCTGGGGGCGGTTGGGATCTGGGACCTCATAGAGTTGGCAGCAGCAAACAAGACGGCGATGTGGAAGAGAAAGAACCTGAAGAGGGGGGACAAGTGTCAGGCGATATACTGTAAGAGTTATTACAGTTATCTAGGTAGTCAGAAAACTAAGTACAGTGTTTAGAATTTACTTACTGGCTTTTTTCCAACTATCATTCTCTCCACAGCTTGCACCTGAGATACATGATCATCATTTGTCCTCAATTCCCGACCCTGGATTCTCTGGTATATTCCAACAAGCAGATCCCTGGGAATATCCTCCCCGTTATCCACCCCTATGAAAAAATGTTAGACATAGTTCAGTATCTATATAGAAACATTTATAATACTTGACACCTAGATATAAAATTCTAGAGTTGTCAAAAAAAAAATGTCAAAAACCATAGTAACATTTTTACTAAATCCAGAACCTGCACTCACTATATTTGGCCTCCCACAGTACACAGAACATGGAAATGCAATTATTTTAGTAAATATAAACCGCTAAATACTTTTTCTCATCAGCAGTTACAGCAGTGTTGTGACTTCTATCAGTGTCAGGTTAAAGCTTGTAGGAGGAGTTTTCATTGTACTCTGACTGTTCTATGAGGCTGCACAACCCCTGACCCTCTGTCTGGACAGTGCTGATGCACCCTTCCAAGAAAAAGAAAAACTCTAGCAATACACACCAATCTGAGCATGTGCAGAGTGACTCCAAAGGCTCTGACTTATCAGAAGATGGATTGGGGACAGTGCAAGAAGTGAAGGATCAGAGAAGACAGGATCAAACAGCCTTTTTACACAATGCGGAGGTTTAACCCCTTAGGTTCCACAGTGAGTATAACAAGCATGCTTTACTGCATATACAGACTGATTTTACTGTTGTGGGTTTAGTAACACTAACATAGCACACTGCAACACCTCATATGCTTTGTGGATTTCTACTGTATTTTCTGTTAATATAATTCGTTAATGACATGAATCTTTGTTTTAGAACATACTAGCCTGTACCATCTGATGCCTTTTAAAGTGTTACTAAACCCACAACAGTAAAATCAGTCTGTATATGCAGTAAAGCATGCTTGTTATACTCACTGTGGTACCTAAGGGGTTAATCTGCATGGTGTAAAAAGGCTGTTTGATCTGTTCCTTTTACTGACCCCAATCCATCTGCTGATAGTACAGAGCCTTGGAGGCACTCTGCACATGCAGATTTTTTTTTTTGGGGGAGGGTGCATGTGATCAGCACAGGGCCAATCAGCACTGTCCAGACAGAGGGTCAGGGGTCATGCAGCCTCATAGGACAGTCAGAGCAGAATGAAAACTCCTCCTACAAGTTTTAACCAGTGCTCAGCCGGACACTGCTAAAAGTCACAAGGCTGCTATATAATGCTGATGAGAAAAGGTATTTAGCAGTTTATATTTACTAAAATAATTGCATTTCCATGTTCTGTGGAAGACCAGATATAGTGAATGCAGGGTCCTGGGTTTAGTAACACTTTAATGATACAGTTCCTAAAGCAGTTACTGTGAATAAAGGAAGTTTTATTCCATGTATCATCATTGTTCCAGGGGGGCAAGCCAGAATGACAGCTTCAGGACATAAACAAAACAAATAGGATGCTACAGGCTTGGCTTTCCTTAAACTGAAAGACTGTAATCATTTTCAAATTTGTCAAATTTAAGAAATGTGCAGTTAAATGAGTGTTGAGGTCACCTTAGCGGTATAGCTGAAAACGGAGGCCGTGGAGCAGAAGTGTTCCCCATAGTGTTCCCCCAGATGTCACTTTTCTTGTGCAGGGTAGTGCTGAGTGGGTTGCTGTCGGCAGCAGCTTTAATTTTCACCCTTATAGAATACATCTCCCATTTGCTGCATCTCCCGGTGTTCAAAAACATCCCTATCTGTATATGAGACTTTCTTACCACGCAGGTTTTTAATGAAGTCATCTAGCTTCATCTTGCGCTCAGCTTTGACGCTCGGGCTGTACATGTCCGTGTTGAGAAGAATAATAGCGAATGCCAGGATAAATATGGTATCTGGGTTACGGAACTGACGGACCAGGGCCGGGTTACATACACAGTAACGCTGACTGGAAAGAATTAAAGGAGTAGAAATGTTAGAATCCAAGGACCAGAAAAGAGAAGCAAAGTCTCCAGTGCAGAAACATAAAACCTGAAGGTTCACCTGAAAGCCTCAATGAGCCTCTCCACCTTCTGTGCCTCTCCCTGAACACGTATGTGAGCCTGGAATTTGCGCAATGCCTCGTCCAGATCCATGTTTGAGAAATCCATTTCATCCACCACACAGCTGAAATAAAGCATAATACAAGGCAATCAATCATAAAGATAAAAAAACAATCTTATTAGGGCTCATACTCACTGCATCTCAAAGAAGGTGCTCCTACAAGCTTTTGAGCGTCTTTGAGCTCACATTTGTTTCTGCCCGGAAACTCCTCTCCATGTTAGCCAATGTGTCCATGCACACTATGGCTTTTTCAGAAGTTTACAGGCATATGCCCTTATGGGCAAACAAAAACCCCCCAAAAAAACAAGTTTTTGAGAGGAGCTTTCGAGCAGAAGACACAACCAAGTAAACAAAAACGTGCAAAAAAGCTTGAAAAAGCTTAATATAGCTCATAAAAGCTTGAAAATGCACAATAAAAAGAAAAAAAAGGGGGGGGGACGGACGAGTTGAGGGGAGGGTTTCTGAAAGAAAAAAACCCTTAGCCGCGGTTCACACAGGGGCGGCACGACTTGCAGGTCGCCTCACCGAGGCGACCTGCACACGACTTCCAGGGCGACTTGCAAAACGACTTCTGTATAGAATTCTATGCAAGTCGCCCCCAAAGTAGTACAGGAACCTTTTTCTAAGTCGGAGCGACTTGCGTCGCTCCTATTAGAACGGTTCCATTGTACAGAACAGGAGGCGACTTGTCAGGCAGCTAGGTCGCCTGACAAGTCGCCCCTGTGTGAACCGGCACTAAGGCCCCTTTCACACATGCGGACCGTTTAGATCTGCCTGTCAGTTTTTTCAGGCGGATCTGAACGGTCGCTCCATACAGCGTCGGATGTCAGCGGTGACATGTCTGCTGACATCCGATCCGCCCTGATCTGATCCGCTCCGCAAAATCCAGATGGATGGATGTTCTATTTTCCATTCGTCTGTCGGATCCGATGAAAACGGACAGGCGGTCCGTAATCATCCGATCCCCCCATAGAGGAGAGCGGACTCTCTGACAGGTGCGTCCCTGCACAGAATGCAGAGATGGACTTGTCATCTGCCGGCTCAGCGGGGATCAACGGAGTGATCTCCACTGAGCAAGCGGAGTAGTAAAAACAGACAGCTCCGTGTGAAAGGGGCCTAATGCTCAAAAACGCTCAATTAATACGTGCAAAACAGCACAAAAAAAGCACAAGCTTTTTCAAGCTTTTATAAGCACAAGTGCCTGTAAAAGCAGCTTTTTTTTTAGCTGCAGTGTGCATGGGCCTGTTATAGATTTCTAAAATACATGCAGCAGACATGGAACCCAAGAGATCCGCACCCATCAGTTTATGGACAATATGGAGAATACAGAATTCTTCTGTATAGTAAAATTCAGGACTGCAATCCAGCTAGGCTCTTGTTGTTACCAGTATTAATGGGGTATATGGTGCAATAAGTGTTGTGTGTTGTTACCATGCTGCCGCAGTTTGTTAATGTTTGCTGGTGGAATATTTTACTGTGTACTTGCAGTTCCCCTGCTCCAGGTCCGTACACATAGAACTGAACTCCTGGCAGAGGACCATGTTACAGTTTTCCTAAACTTCCAGATGTTGCTTCCAGGTGTGTAGTGATATAAATAAGAAAAACGTATTCTTTTTTAACCTCTCTTCACTTCGATTTCTGGACTGAATGAAAGAAATCACTCAATTTCTCTGTCCAGAGCAGCCTGGATGTCCACATTTCCTATGCTGGCTTTTGTATAGTGACAGTTGGCACCCACAGCTGTCAGAATACCCAAACAGCGATTGCAACTAATTGGCTAAGCATAGCGGAAATGGTAAAAGTTATAATTACTTTCAAAGATTTTTTTTTTTATTGTTTGGTTTTTACTTTTGAATGATCCAAGGTCAGGGACACTAATGAAAGAACACAATTGTCCTCACAGTCCAGCATACCATGTCCTTGCAGACACACAGGGCAAATTGTGATCAACCATCTAATAACAAGATATCGCACACACAGTCACAAAAGATAAATAAAAAGATAAAAAAAGTAAAATATCTGATAGTTTCACATTTATAAATTCAAAGGTGTGGGTTTCCTTACTCTAAGACATCTCTGTTAAACTGTTTTTGGCGGTTTCCAAGGAACTCTCCAATCATTTGTCGGCTCAGACCTTTCCGTTCAAGGATAAAATGTGCTACCCCCACGGGGGTATCAGATAGGAAGCCCCTCTCAATCAAGTACTGAATTCCTTTTTCTGGCTTTCTGCAAAGCAAAAAGAATTATATATATGCATTATATCTAAATAGTTCTACATGGATCAAGTCAAAAAAGAAAAAAATATATATATACACAAACTAAAAAACAGATACAATGTATATCATTTCTTAACCCAAGTTCAAATTTTACAAAAGTAAAAGTGACTGAGATATAGATATATATATCTATATAGATGGATAGAGATATACATAGATAGAAATAGATTATATAGATATATATCTATATAGAGAGATATATTTATATCTCTCTATATAGATATATATCTATAATATATCGATATATATATCTATATATATCGATAGATATATATATATATCGATAGATATATATATATATATATATATATATATATATATAGAGAGAGATATATATCTCTCTCTCTATATATATATATATATATATATATATATATATATATATATATCTCTATCGCTATCCATCGATATATCTCTATCGCTATCGCTATCCATCGATATATCTCTATCGCTATCCATCAATATATCTCTATCGCTATATCTCTCTCTATATATTAAAGTCTTTTTGGACTCACCTATAAATGTTTAAAGTGTACAAAAAGGATAATGAGTGAAATAGAGGTACAGCACTCAAAGCTACCAACTTTCAAGACCATATAATATAATTTTTGTGACTATTATGTTTGGTTCATGCATAATAATCATAACAATTACTGTATTTTTATGTCTAAGAAAAACATTTTCGTTTTTCAGTTTTGTATCGTAAGTGAATATTGGAATAGCTGGGTTCAGTCACATTCATAGATTTGATTAGCACGGCACTGTTGAGTATTTTATATGCAAAGCAGCCCTGCATGCAAAGTAGTTCTGTAGAGCTTTCTATGCATTACCGTATATTCAGGCTGGGTTCACGCTGCCGACGGATGCGGCTGACAGCAGGAATCCGGAGAGAAGCCTATGGTTCAACTGTTTATAACCCTTGGATGACAGATTTTCTATCATAAAAATACAATTATTCCCACAGAGGACTGTTATATTTTGTGGTTGCTAAGCAGTGCTAGATTTCACCAGCAGGTGGTGTCATAAGCAAAATCAGATGAGCACAGTTTGGATCAAGCCCCAAAGGAAGCCGTCACTCCTGTCCAATGAACTATGGCCAGGGCATATCCCGAAAAGGCGAAAGGGAAACTCATGATATCATCAGCCTAATATAGCCACAAAAGCAAAAAATGGAAGCCAAAGTGTTATTATATAAAGAAGTAACAAACACAATGTCAACAGTTACACTATATTACCAAAAGTATTGGGACACATGCCTTTACACGCACATGAAATTTAATGGCATCCCAGTCTTAGTCCGTAAGGGTCAATATTGTTTTGGCCCACCCTTTGCAGTTTCAACTCTTCTGGGAAGGCTGTCCACAAGGTTTAGGAGTGTGTCTATGGGAATGTTTGACCATTCAAATGAATGGGATGAATTAGAGAGCAGACTGCAAGCCAGGCCTTCTCGTCCAACATCAATGGCTGACTTTACAAATGCGTTTCAGTTACTAAGGTTGAATAAAGACACCAGTCCATCCAGTTCAACCTGAGTGACACACTACTAAACCTGGTGGACAGCCTTCCCAGAAGAGTTGAAGCTGTTAAAGCTGCAAAGGGTGGGCCAAATCAATATTGAACCCTATGGACTAAGACTGAGGTGCCAAGTTCATGTGTGTGTAATGGCAGACATCCCAATACTTTTGGTAATAAAGTGCATCTTTTATGGGCTATCGGGGACTGGGTATCATTTTTCAGGGCAAAAAAGAAGCGTATTATTGGTTACTAAGAGCTACTGATAACTTTTTGAAGTTCCCACATACCGTATTTTTGTGGCGTATAAGATGACTTTTTATACTTAAAAATATCCCCCAAAAATCCCCATGTATAAGACTGGGGCCATCTTATACATGAGGTACATTTAGTGCACCTTTAGTTCTTTTGGGCCAAGCTGGCCCAAAACAAACATCCCTAATCTGTCAGCCCACTGGATGTGTGGTAATACCGCATGTACAGTAGCTTCGCCTACATACAGTATACCGTTCTGAGCCAATCACGGTGAGTGATGTATTCTATTAATGAATACAAAGCCTGCTCGGATTGGCTTTGAGAGTCAGAGAGGTGCAGGCTGATGATGTTACAACCTCTACCAATCCGAGCAGGCTTTGTATTCATTAATAGCATACATCACTCACCGTGATTGGCTCAGAACGGTATACTGTATGTAGCCGCAGCTACTGTAGGAGGAGGAAATATGAAGCCAGTTTAAAGCTGAAGGTTGTAAACTTTGCCAAGGAACAGAATAACTTTGCTGATGCAAGACGATACAGAGTAGCAGAAAAGATGGTCAGAGACTGGAAAGCAAATGAAGATGTATTAAAGAGTATGCCAAGGAGTAAGTATGCATTAAGAAGAGGCACCCCACATTGGCCAGAACTCCAAAATCATGTAGCAGACATGGTGAATGAGCATCGCCAAAATGGTTATGTAGATGAAGGGGAAGACACACCATCTGATTCAGAATTAGATCCATATGATAACTGTCTTACAAATGTATCACAAGATGTCATCAACTTATGATGTCAGAGGATGAATATGATGAGGATTTTAAAGTACCGGCAAGTCATAACCATTTTAACCACTTGCTGACCCCTGTACGCCGATATACGTTGGCACAATGGCAGCGGTGGGCAAATGGGCGCACCTGTGTGTCCCCTTTAATTGGTAGGGCCAGCGGGTGCGCGCCGGCTGCGTACAGCGTGATCGTGCCCGTGGGCTCTATGTCCACCGGTGTCCCCGCGATCGTGTCACGGAGCTGCAGAACGGGGAGATGTAAACAAGGCATTAACCTGTTCTGCCTTGTGACATGACAGAGATCACTGCCTACTGTCATCAGGAGCAGTGATCGCTGTCATGTCAGTGGAAGCCCATCCCCCCCACAGTTAGAATCACTCCCTAGGACACACTTAACCCCTTGATCACCCCCTAGTGTTTAACCCCTTCCCTGCCAGTGTCATTTACACAGTAATCAATGCGTTTTTTTTTTTTTGCACCGATTGCTGTATAAATAGTGTCAAAAATGTCCGATGCGTCCGCCATAATGTCGCAGTCCCGATAAAAACCGCAGATTGCTGCCATTACTAATAAAAAAAAAAATAATAATAAAAATGCCACAAAAATATCCCCTATTTTGTAGACGCTATAACTTTTGCGCAAACCAATATACGCTTATTGCGATTTATTTCCCAAAAATATGTAGAAGAATACATATCGGGCCTAAACTGAGGAAAACATTTTTATATATATATATATATATATATATTTTTTTTTTTTGGGGGGGGATATTTATTATAGCAAAACGTAAAAAGCATTGCTTTCTTTTTTTTAAATGTCGCTTTTATTTGTTTATAGCGCAAAAAAAACGCAGAGGTGATCAAATGCCACCAAAAGAAAGCTCTATTTGTGGGGAAAAAAGGACGTCAATTTTCTTTGGGTACAACGTCGCATGACTGCGCAACTGTCAGTTAAAGCGACGCAGTGCCGAATTGCAAAAAGTGCTCTGGTCAGGAAGGGGGTAAAATCTTCCGGGGCTGAAGCGGTTAAAAGGGGGTCACCTTATACGAGGACGGCAAATACAGTAAACTTTACAAAGAAGTAAGATAAGGAAAAGCGGGGGGCATGCTGCTGGAACAAGCAGAGTAACAACAGCTGAACCACAGTATAGTATATCCAGTATATCCAGGCTGGAAGACTGTTACTGGATCAGAAAATAAGGGCCACAAGCATCCCAATGACTAAGCAGGAGAATATTTTTTTTTACTCACAAGCAGTTGTTAGTCTGACACCAGGAACGTCAAAAATACTATCATGGAATCTTTATTTGCTTGTTTACTATGCCGGATCTGCAACTTCCCAATGAGTCAGCAACATAAAACTTTGTTAGACCTAAACAACTTTTCTTGAGCTTCAATGCACAATACATGCACGTTATTTTACTGGTCCGCACTGTATTAAAGATCATTTTCACATTAAAGATATCCAAGCAGAACTCAACGAATTTTACTAAATCTATCTTCCACCGATGTAAGGGTTAAATGCTCATTTAATCTAGGTGTGGAGGGATATCAGTAATATTTGTCCTACTCTTGGCTCCAGCAGGCTCCCCCGTCCATGTGACTGGTCCGGTGCTGCCACCTCTCTAAGGTGCTTTAGCCATGGTCGTCGCATGCTCTTCACTAAAAAAGTACAATGCATTTTATGTGATGACGCAGAGGGGTCGATTTACTAAAACAGCAGAGCGCAAAATCTGGTGCAGCTGTACATGGTAGCCAATCAACTTCAGCTTGTTCAGTTAAGCTTTAACAAAAAAAAACCTGGAAGCCGATTGGTTTCTATACAGAGCTGCACCTGATTTTGCGCTCTCCAGTTTTAGTAAACCAACCCCAGAGGGACCGCCCACAGCCTGGAACTTCGGGTAAAATGCTGCAGATTGTTTTTTGCTGTCTGTGTCTAATTGCAGAGATTTTCTTTCACTTCCTGATGGAACAGGAAGTTAGAGGAAATCTCTACAAATTGAGGGAAATTCCCATCCTCATTGAAAGAGTGCCCCTATATTTCTGCTATAGGGACAATTATAAAATATTGGATTTCCCATCATTTTCTATTTTGATGAGACTAGCCAACAAGACAGAAAATAGATCTTCCCCAATGAGCCACAGAGAAAAAAAAAAAAAAAAAACATGACATGGGTTCTAAACTTTCCCCACTACCCCAAAACTAAAAAAAGAAAAAGAAGAAAGGACTATGGCCAAATTATGGATCACAGGAGTGACCTTCAGTCTGCACACCTGTGACCCATTTTTAGCGAGCTGAAGCCTGCTGTCGGCTGACGTCACAGAGCCGGTCCACGGTTAGGATCCACCCATCCATACAAATGCCTGGACAGGCAGCTAGCTTAGCCTCTCAGCGAACCGCTAAGAGCCAGCCCATCCCGCCCCCTCCACAGCCTGGTGCTCCGAGTGCTGGAGAGGCAGAGCGGAGAGCAGGTGACTGACAGCTCTCAGGTTTTAGGCTGCAGACAGCTGGTGACTGAGTGATCAGCAGTGTTTGATCACTCAGTTCTCAGTCTTGGAGCCAGCGGTGGACAGATGCAGCATAAGACCAATGCTAGACCAAACCTAGGTGAATATATATATATATATATATATATATATATATATATATATACACACACACACATTTTATTTTTTTCATGAATCCCATACTTCTCTTTTAATACACCAGACTTCTAATGCCTAGTTCAAAACCCAAAATGAATGCTGAAAAACGTAGAGAATAATTGCCTTTCACCCAGCTTCCGCTTGTATCACCCAAGGATAGGGTGACGTCATGATTCAAAGTGCAACAGTGTCTTCTTGCAAGATTTAGGATACTCAGCAAGCCCAGGATCTCATCAGAAGGATTGTGACGGCACCATACCCAGTGTGGAAACCAGTTGAAAGGTAATTATAATTTATTTTTCCAACTTTCCATCTATTAAATCTTCTGCCCTTGTTGTTTTAACTTTGGATAGTAAAACATTTTTTTTTCTGCCAGTAAATACCTTATACAGCCCACTTCCTGTTTATCTGGTAAAAAGCTTAGGCTTAGGACATCATGCACAGCTCTCTCTCTCTCTCTCTCTCACTCTCACTCTTGAGAGTTTGCCAGGAAGGATGAGTCATAAGAGGGCCAATCAGAGCTGCAGAGCAGGAGGTGTGCTTCTGTGTAAATCCAGGAACTGAACAGGCAGCAGCTTCAGCTGCCCACAGTTAAAATGGATGCAGCCAGACAGTGGAGGGAGATTTCTGCAGCATATTTGGCAAGTACAGAATCACAGTATATATAAAATAATATGCAAAGTGGTTGGAGGGAAGCTTCAGAATGGCAAAGATGTTTTTATTACTTATTATGTGAGCAGACTGCAGTTCCTCTTTAAAGTGTAACTAAAGGCAAACTTTTTTTTTTTTTCATTTTGGATAGAGGGTCAACAGAACTAGTGTCCCCTTTGGAAGATTTCCCCTCTATTACTGTTCTGATGTCAGCCCAAAATTTGGGTTCTTTAACTTTTACGATGTATGATAATGGTATACAGGATAAATAGAGAGGGTGAATCTCCCTAACAGGGGCACAGACAGCAATAAAAACTGACAGCTGTTCCAATACATCTCCCTCTATCCAAAAATGAAAAAAAAGTTTTGCCTTTAGTTACACTTTATTACAAAAGTCCATGGCTATATAGTAAGAAGCCACATTTCACTTTCCACATTTTGGTTGGTTTAGATTACTGCACTTTGGGCACAGGGATCTTATTAAAGCGGAGTTGACAGGCCCCCTTCCCCACTTCTGGGAGACGGAGTCGCGGTCGTCCCTCAGAAGTTTGGCCCCTCTCCTCCTTGCCCTGCCAATAAGAAAGCGCAGCATACTTCGCACATACACAGTAGGGAACCAGCTGTGAAGCCGAAAGGCATCACTGCCAGCGTCCCTTACCAGGAATGATGCTGGCAGCACCCGTAATGCCATCCAAAGATCGGCTGGGGTGCCGACATTGCGGGCTCCCTGGACAGGTAAGTGCCGTAATATTAAAAGTCAGCAGTTACAGTATTTGTAGCTTCTGACTTAATTTTTTTCACCCAGGCTTGACCTCCTCTTTAAAGAGCCAGATCATGCGTCCTACTAAACTACATTTAAAGTAGCAGATTGTTATGAAGTTCAAGCACAGCAAAACCATAAAGCACTGGAAAAGCAACATAATAATCCTTAGGCCCGGGGTTGTAGGCTAAGCAAGTTAAATAGAGCTATAAAATGTAATAAAATAAAAATAATAATGGGGAAGGGCGACTTGATACTTAACTACTCAATTATAATAGATGACACTATTGGCTTGTATTCCAAGAATCTCTGTCTGGTATTAGGCTGCATTTACACCTAGGCGTAAGGAGAATGTGTGCAAAATCATGCCCTGTTTAAGCTTATTTTGCGTACTATGCGTATAGCCAGCCATTTCAATGGGCTGGCCTATGTGCGACAAGCGCGTCAAAGTAGCTCATGTAACTTTTTTATGCGTTGAGCTTTGCATTTTTTAAAAAATGCATGGCAAGGCTAGAGCATCACGCAGTGCTCTCGCATTTCATAAATGCGCACAAAAATTTGTGATTTTGTGAGCATTTACAAAATGCTCAGGTTAAGGACACTAGGGTTTGACATTATATAGGAAGACTTTTTAGCTTTGTAGGGAACAGTTAAACACTGAGAGGGTGCTTATGCCCCAATGGAAAATATCCTGACGACAAAACAGGAAGCCAGGGGATATCTTCTTAAATTTAGGGAATTTTTCTACCATCATTCAGTGGAACTCTAGGGTTTCTCCAGAGTGTTTTAGGGGTTTCATAAACAGTAGTAGAATTATATCACACCTTATGGTGCTTGCATAGTTCTGTCTCCGTTCTTCCCACTGACCACCATTGTAAGACATTTTCCTCTAAATGGCCATCAATGTAAAGTAATAGCAATCTGAGGGAGCACCCCTCCCACTGACCATGAATGTAAGGGAGCACCCCTTCCACTGACCATGAGTGTAAGGGAGCACCCCTCCCACTGACCATGAATGTAAGGGAGCACCCCCTCCCACTGACCATGAGTGTAAGGGAGCACCCCTCCCACTGACCATGAGTGTAAGGGAGCACCCCTCCCACTGACCATGAATGTAAGGGAGCACCCCCTCCCACTGACCATGAATGTAAGGGAGCACCCCTCCCACTGACCATGAGTGTAAGGGAGCACCCCTCCCACTGACCATGAATGTAAGGGAGCACCCCCTCCCACTGACCATGAGTGTAAGGGAGCACCCCTCCCACTGACCATGAATGTAAGGGAGCACCCCCTCCCACTGACCATGAGTGTAAGGGAGCACCCCTCCCACTGACCATGAATGTAAGGGAGCACCCCTTCCACTGACCATGAGTGTAAGGGAGAGCCTCTCCCATTGACCACCACATAAAGGAGGGTCTCTTCCACTGACCTTCAATGTTTTTGCATAGGTGATTACAGGTTGAAAAAAGACACAAGCCTATATAGTTAAACCAATGTTAGGGAACACTTCTCCTAATGACCACCAATGTAAGGGTTCACCTCTCCCATTGACCGTCAGTGTAAGAGAGCACCTCCCCTACTGACCACAAATGTAAGGGAGCACTTCTCACTGACCTCCAATATACAGGGACACTACAATTCCAACTCTCCTTGTTTCTTTATAGGCCATTATTTCTTCTCTTTCATTTCATGTTGTATAGCAGGGAGGTATTAAAAAGATTATATGCTCAGGTGTAAAATACATTATTTACGCCACATTTCTTTAATTCTTATTATATCTACTACTTACTGATCACGCTGTAGATATAATGCTTTTTGCAGAGGTTCCCAAAGAACTAAAAAATGATTTCTAGCGCAGTAAAAAGGTTACAAAAGCCTGGTATAGTATGTAATTTCACCCATACATTAATGTTATTGTGTGCTGAACAACACATACACCAAGGCTGAACTTACATAACATCCATAGACTACCTCCTGAAAAGCAAATATTCATCAAACACGCACTCAGGAGCACCTAGTATATTTAACCAAATATCCAACAACCACACTTCCATTATTAAGACTTCTGCTGATGGATGTATCCAACACCTACTTGTTAAAGAGGTTGAGACCGATGCGGTATTGCCTCCTTTGCACCACATCATTGTTGAAAGCAGGAGAGTCCCAGCTGTGCCTGGTTTCCCTCTGGTACGTCTGCTTACAAAGGGTATTGGGGGGCTCCCGTAGGCTGTCACGGGAAGAGGAGCCTGAGCTGCAGTTGATGGTTTCATTGGAGTTAGTGGTGCTGTTTAGACTTTCATTGTCACCATCTGAATTCTCCCCAAGTTCCTGTTTACCATGATGCATATGTCGCACCCCTACCATCCCGCCTCCCACAACCCCCACTGCAGTACCATTATTTCCACCCCCAGTGTCCGATGGCGGAGGCAGAGGTTCCGGATGATAATGGCGATGGGGATGTGGGGAGCGTGCAGGTCCTTTGTGAGGTGCTTGTTTAAGAGTCCCATGTGGGCTGCAGTTCTCTTGTTCATAAACAACCTGCCTATTTAAAGAGCCTCGGTCTGACCTATCACTTAGGTCCACAGAACTGTCACTAGGAGGCTCAATAGTGAGCAAAGGAAGATGAGCGCCTCTCATGCGAAAGTCCCGGCACTCCATGCAGGGAGTGCTCCTTCTACTACCATTCTCGCGGCTGTCTTCCCGGGAGGAAGAGGTGGCCCAGTACTCCTGCCGTGAACTAGTTCCTTGTGGAGTGTCCTGATCAGAGCTTGGAGGCCGGTCAAGAGAAAGAGGTGAGACGGGTACTCCTTCGTCCATATAGAGAGTGACATCACTGAAGGAAGTGGCAGTGCTGTCTCCATGTTGTTCCTTGCTCTCTCCCTTTTCCAAGCTTCCTTTTTCATCTCGGGGATCCGTGCAGTGCATAGATCGGCAGCTTAGGGCATCATCTATAGACTCAGCCAAGGACTTAACCTATGAGAAAGAGTGAGAAAGTCAGGTTTTTTTATTACCGTGTCCACATTTGGGAGATTATCCCTTATTTCCTGTACCCAGTGACGGAGATCCCAGGACTTTAATTGATGGGAAATCTCTCCACTTTGTTTAGTAGAGTGGGTAAAGGGGAGAACCTCTGTCAGGATTTTATTGTTGTCCTCCTGTCTTAGTAATCCCCATTCTCCTCTTTTTTTTTTGTCCTGTTATCACAGGGATAAGGTGTGTTAAAAAACCTACCCTATAGTTACCGAGAGCAACCGCGCTATTCAAAACTAAACATAGTTACATAGTAGGTGAGGTTGAAAAAAGACACAAGTCCATCAAGTCCAACCTGTGTGTGTGATTATGTGATAAACAAAAGGGTTCTGTTGGAGTTGGCCTTCAAGACACCCATTGTTGCAATAGTATTGCTTTAAACTCAACTTTTATAGTTTAGGGCTGCTAAATACATTCCAGGTGCATCAAAACAAAAGGCAATTGAAGCCTTAGCGTTCGCTTTCTTAGAAAAAAAAAAAAAAGCAGCAACAACCTGAATAGAAAAGCCAGCATGCTATGAAGATGGGTGCCAGCATGCTGTGGAGAAGGACCTACACTCTCTGTGGAAGCAGTGGTCACTCCAACACCTCTCACTGGGTTAGCTCTATAGAGGTTTGCCATCAGCAAAGCTCATGTTCCCTTCCGACTGGGGAACACTAGCTCTGACTGAGCAGGGGGTGTGGCTGGCCCTCTACAGAGAGACCACTGCTTCCATACCAAGTCCTTCTCTGCAGTAGGTTGACAGGAAATGTGGTTTTCTATTCAAGTGGAGGCTGCTTTCTAAAGTAAAACAAACACCTAAGTTTAGTTTCACCTGAAGTGTAATTAAACGAAAAGTTCAGTTGAGCTTCAAAACTTATGTTTAAAAATGTAGCTCCAATGCCTTAAAGCGGAAGTAAACCCATCCATAAAACAATTTCATTTCCGGCACATGCCGGAAATGTAACACTCCCATTGGTTGTGCTCTCAACCAAACTGTCAAACCATCCAATGGCTTGTGTCACATGTGCAGCATCATGGCAGTTGTAGATTAAACAGAGGCAAAGATGGCAGCTTCCTTGGCTGAAAACGATAGGGGGGTTTACTTACACTTTAACTTTTAATATATAGCTAGCTGTGTTGATCCAGAAAAAGCAAATAGTGCAGATTCCAAAACTGGTAATCATCTCCTTTACAAATCCTTAGTCTACCATATCATCTATTGTCATTTCTAGATAACAAATAGCCATATTTAGAATAACAAAAACAAAAGGATCAAAAGAGGAAAGATAATCTGCACAGAGCCTTGCCTTAGTCCCTTATTGATTAGGTCCAGTGCAAGGTCTACAGGTAATATCAGCCTCAACTTAGTAGAAATATGTATCCAAATAGATTTCCAAATTAGAAATCAATAAAGCATATTCTAAAAACATGATGACAGCAGAAATCTTGCTTCAATAGAAACTCATTGGTTGATGATGAGTTGGAGTTGTTTGTGTGTTAGCTTTCAGTAAAATGTTCACTTCACTTCGCTTTCAGTTTGCCTAATACATAATAATGGTGTGTATGACTTCATTAAAATACAGGACACAAAATGAAATCTAACACCAAAATAGAGAATTACCACCCATCAGATACTGATACTAAATTTTACTCTAGGCGGGAAACAATTTGTATAACAAATATAACAATTTGAATCTGGGGAAACAATCCTGAATAACAGGAGGCAAAATTGGACTTGTTACAACTCTATCGGTGAACTTCTGTTATTTTATAGACAGTAAAGACACTAGTCCATCCAGTTCAACCCGTGTACTAGCTGTATGTGTGTTCAGGTCGATAATCATTTCCCATATCCCTGTATACTGTGTTCACTAAGCTGTACGTCCAAGAGTCTTAAAACTATCAATACTTCTTGCTGACACCACCGATTGTGGAAGAGAGTTCCACATTCTTATTGCCCTGACAGTGAAAAACCCCCTACAAGGCTTGAGGTTTAAATTATTTGCTCCCTTTCTGTCTGTTAGATATGCAATTGATAGTGTTTTTTTACATCTGTTTGAAGTCCAAAAAAAAATATCTGATGATCCTGCCAGAAACCTTGTAAACTGTTAAGTTACTGTGCTCTGTTTCTATTGCACTCTGATCAATCAGTACTGTTACCAGTCATCTCTGTAAAGTACAGACCCACCACCACCATATTGTTAAGACATAGGACAAGAGGTGTGTTACTGGGTGAAAGGAAAAATGTCTGAAAACAAAACACTGATAACCCATCCAAGGGGACTGGTAAACTGCATATACTAAAAGGTTTGTTCTTGGGAGTAAATACATTTTAGTTTAATAGGTGCTGCCTGCAGTGTTTCCCAGCAGTAATAGTAGATGGTGCATTGTGTTTACTGCCTTCCCCAGGCATCATCCCTATGCACAGCTTGTGCTCAGTCTGAAAGTTGGCAGTTGGACCTTCCTTATTTCCTGTGAGGACCACGCACTTTTTGGAACTTATTAACACAGCAGAGTCTGTGCATATGGGCAGTAGATGGGCGAGGCGGCTCTGTGCAAGTACAAGATTGCAGGCAGTTAATGATGCTGCTTCAAAGAGACACTTTCACCATTCCCATACAGGGCAAAGTGACAGTGCCTCTGCCAAAGACATCCACTGACCCCTTGTACTCATCTTACTTGCTCTCCATCTTCTACAGCTGATGAGAATAACTGTGACTTCTGGGTATGAGGTAGCATGTGATGATTCCCTCTGTGGCGGTGCCTGCGACTAGAAGCCGAGGCCCTATCCCTGTGACAATTCCCCCAGGTTGCCAACACATCTAATTTTCATCTGAGGAGCAGCAAGGAGCTCCAAGGTATCAAAGGTAAGATGAGTAAATGGAGGCCCAGGAGATGTCCTTTGCAGCAGCAGTATCTTGGTACTGCACAGTAACTCTTTAAATAGGCATCATTAGTGGTCACAGCATCACCTAACTACTGCCCATATGCAGCGACCCTGCTGTGCCCACAGGTGCCAAAAAGAGTGCATGGTGTTCATAGTAAATATGGTAAGGTCAAGACAGATTCTGTCTAGCAGCAAAGGCTATACATTTAACATAGGTGAGTCTCAGGTGATTACCAAATGCCCAGCTACTATTTAAAAGGACATCACCATTGCATTTAAACCTAACCTCAAAGCTAATCCTGTAAAAGCATGGGGGCCAAATATATGTTGAGGTCTCTTTTAATCTAAAGCAAAGTGGAAAACTCAAAAACCCATAATGAAAAAAAAATGTTGCTATATTTAAAAAAAAAAAAAAAGAAACCTTTGCAGACATCACTATATAAAATGCATTGGGACAAAAGTGGGACTGTGTAGAGGCAGCAATATAGTCATTTCTTCAAGAGCAAAAACACAAAAAAGGGCAGGGGAGTCACAAAAAATGTAGCAGGAGGAAGACAAATGCACAGCTATATAGTGCGCTATGACACAACTAGGAGAGAGGACACACTAGGAATGCAATTTAAAATGGATCTTTCACCCACATATATCTGAAGCAGCCATTTTGTGGGCTGAGCCAATATCCAAACTATCAAGTTAGACAAAGGGTATCTGTTATTTCACTATTTCCAAGTAGATTAAAGACCGATAAGGGTAGATTCCCTAGTTCAGTCAAAAAAATGGCTGCCCCGAAAGTTTGTGGTACCCTTAAAGGATCAGTCCACTCAAAACAAATATATTAGCTTAGACATGTAATCGGGGCGGGTAGGGTGGTGAATCAGTCACTGGCTCCTTGTACCTCTCAGGGACTCTGGTAGAAAGATTTCTGCACTTGAATTAAATCTGTCCAGCTGCCATGGGTATTACAAGGGGCATTCACTCACTCACTCAGCTTACATGACAAAAACATGTAGCATGGACAGTGATAACGAATAATGGTGTTGCAGCCAGGCTGGGAAATATGGAGGTATTACTTTACTGCCTGAGTCCCTGAGACACAAAAGATACCAATGGTTTATTTAGCCACTAGCATCTCAATATCTGGTTTGAGTATAATGACCCTGTAAGTGGGATTTTCTTGGCTGGCTTTAGTAATCGTTAAAAAATAAATAAATATAAAAAAATCCACCAGTGTTTATAAGAGTTTTATCTTCATGTTTTTATCTGCCTTATTCACTATAAAAGTTCCTTTACTCCTCCCCAATATAACACTCACCCATTTTGTGTCTCACCTGTTTGGAGAAGGAATCCTCCAGTTCTGTGATTTCAGTGGAAAACTCCCCTGAGGTGTTGATGGAATCACCGTCAATACCGCTGCAGGAGCCCACATATTGAAGACCTCGCTCCCCCTGCCCACGACATGCAGCTACCCCTTCGTCCAATGACACCGGTTTGCCCTGGAAATATGGGACGTTGTGGGTCTTGTCATACTCCTCAAAGGAGTACTGCATGCGCATGTTGGAAAGGATGATCCGACGAGACATGCGGCTCTCAGAAGCAGAGCTACGAAGGCGTTCAAAGTTCTTATTCATGCGATACTGTCTGAACGCAGTCTGGATGGTGCGAGCCGCTCGCCGACTGAGGAAATAGCCCCCATACTTCCTCTCCAGCATCTCCACCTACATCAGGAGACAGGTAGAGTGTGTGTGTAAGACAAGGGTCCAGGAGACACCAAAGAGGACAGAAGGACAGTCTGAAACATGAGGTTAGAGGGAGCAGTAGGGACAGGATAGAAGCATGGACAGAAATAGCAAGAGAGGTCTTCAAACCTGTCCCTGGGACTAACAGTGCACAAACTCAGTTACGAGTTTTATAATTATATTATTACAGATTAGCACTTGACTGACTCAGTACAAGTAGAAACCATGACTACTTAGTCATAGTGACAGGTTTGAAAACCATGTCTCTAGAAGGATAGGGGGAAGAGACAAAAGTTACAGACAAGGACTAAGCCTTGATGTAAGACAGGAGGAGAGTAGATGACATAAGGAAGAATTGGATGTGAATAGGTACCTTTTTGTCCTGGAGGTCTGTTGACAATTCATAGCTGTCAGACAAGGCTTTGGATCTCTTGTTTTCTTCTTCTTCCTGCTTACGCAAGGC
The DNA here is from genome assembly GCF_042186555.1 of Aquarana catesbeiana. Classification (NCBI taxonomy): domain Eukaryota; kingdom Metazoa; phylum Chordata; class Amphibia; order Anura; family Ranidae; genus Aquarana; species Aquarana catesbeiana. Next base: position 288,917,174 of record NC_133332.1, read on the forward strand.
AACACTGGCTGGCTGCAGTCTGGCCCTTTGACTCCACTGGAGGCCAGGGTGGGGTGGGTGACGGGTGGGTGATGGCAGGTCGTAATGGTCGATTTTCACCTCTCCGCGGTAAGGAGGCTGCTGGCCTGGACTGTCAACAATGGTTCCAGATTCACTTCCAAGAGAGTCGCCACCTTCAACACTAAAGAGACAAATAAGGGTGATAAGAAGGTGCAAAAAAAAAAAATGACCACAAGAGCGCTAAAACCGAGAACAGAGACACAGTTATTAGCCTCAGAGAGCCCAAGCTCAGCTGGAGACAGCACAACATAAGATTAAGGAGTGCAGTACTGCACATTCATCAACAGAGAACTGGGTTCCGAGACAGAGGCAGCGCCATTCAAAAACAAAACAAAAAGCTAGAATACAGGCTGAAGGAGAAGCAGTTATTCCCAATGCAGAGAGCAAGTCAAAACAGAGGAAACTAAAAATACAGTCAGCAATGGAGAAAAGAAGCAAAAACAGAGCAGTACAACATACGGTCATCCAAACAGGATATAGGCTGAAACAGATACAACATAACATACTGTCAGCTAAAGAGGATAGAGGCCAAGACAAAAATACAGTATACAGTGCTTGAGGACACCTAATCATCACACCACGTTGGAACCACTACAAATTTTTCTGTTCAGGTGTTTACAGTTAATGCTACGTCATATAAAAAGATTTTAGATAATCATACACTTGCATCCTTGTGGAAGGCCCAATTCTGTTCCCTTGTGCACAAATCAAGCTCCAAAAAGACAGTTTGAGGAGTTTGTTGTGGAGGAACACGAGTGGCCTGCACATAGCCTCAACCCCACTGAACACCTTCGGGATGAACTGGCACACGGATTAAGATCTTTTTGACCAACATCAGTATTTGATTCTAGACATACTCTCTTAAATGGACAAAAATCTCCACAAAACACCCCAGAATCTTTCAGAAATTATTTCAAGAAGATTGGAGGTGCAGTGAGAAGACAAGTCCTTAAGAATGCCCATAGTTTTGGATGTTCAACAAGCTAATATGGTGTGATGGTCAGATGTCCACAAAATTTAGGCAACATAGTGCAGTACAAATATAGTGCCAGCCAGAGAGGCTACAGACAGAAGCAATATAGCATACAGGCAACTAGACAGAACAGATACAGCATAATATATGGACATCTAGCGACAACAGACGGCAAGAGAAGAACAGCACAACACAGACCTTCTTGCCTGGCTCCAGGTATAAGAATGCACACTCGGCATCCCATACATACAAATTACGTTACTAGCTTAAAAAAAATACATCTTTTAGCTATTTGATTAGCCTACACTTCCAGCTGCCCAACACCATCTATGTTCAGTTTAAAGCAAGGAGGTCAAACAAAGTTCAAGGACTTGGATCATTCATGCCATACATTTTAGGATCATGTCACACTAGTGATTCTGCCTCTGGTGACAACAGAAATTGCTAAAACTCCACTCACCTTCTCCCATGGCATTGCCCCCCAAACCAATCAAGTGTCACTCTGTTACGGCTCAGTTGCTAGCGAATGCAATTCTGCAATGGTTTAGCCATTGAGGGAGATGCTTCCGCTAGGAAAGTGGCAGCTGTATTGTGGTGATCATGCTGCTGGCTAGCAGAAACACTAGTGTGACATAAAAGTCCTTAAAGTGATTATGATCATCTTTATTTTATGATTATCTTATGAACACAGGATAGTACACAGTACAGTATGCAGTATCTCTGCTGTTCTTGGAAGGTCAGAACACAATTCCTAAAACAAGACAGGGGTGGTGCTAAGTTGGTCTAGAGAGTTGGGTAAACCCACATCCCCAATGTGTCTAGGCAAATGGAAAATTGTTCCTCTTGCAGGACTTTAAAAGGAGAACCTACTCGGGAGTAATAAGGAGTATGAGGAGTGTATATTTGAAATGAAATTAGGTATTTATTAAAGTATAGATCCAAACTGGTCGATGGTACACAAGGTAAATGTAACAGGAATACAAAAAGGGGTACAGGATGCGTAATACAGACAAAAGAAATTGCAATACAATATGCAGAGATACACAATCATTGAACTCCGGTACATATAGAACACACATACGGGGAGTACCCGACGCGTTTTGAGATAAACTCTTCTTCAGGGGTATCTGATTGGAATCAGAATCAGAAGTATGTCTCCCGCCCCCATGCACTACACGTCATCCCGCCGGGGGTTATGCTTCACCGCGCCCGGAGGTACATATACACTCCGGCCTCGGTCTCCATGGGGACCGATGCACGCACCCCAGGCCCGGGGGGCATCTACTTCTCACCCATTGGCCGCACTGGCAACCTATCTCGAGCTCGGCCACACCATTTAAACTCAGCATTCAGCACACACTCCCAGGCTCCCCTCCATATCTGCACACCAGCAGTGTAACACCACTTCGACCCCAGGACCTGCCTCAGGTAAACCTTTCTCCATACACGGCTCTGTTTTGACCCCCTTTGGACAATATCCCAGACATAGACTTATCCCATCCTACTCATTGCCTGGATCTTACTCCTACATTTTTCTTCTAGGCTGGATACCCCAAAACCCCAAACCCCGTTTGGACCCCCGGCCAGGCACCTACTCCATGGTACCCTTGGATAATCTCCTTGCCCAATCCTTAGCATTTGACCCCCATGACACCGGGCTTCACCTCCCCTGTTTATGCCACATTGGGCAACTGTATGACCTGCCTGTGCCGGTCCCTTGTCATACATCAAACAGGACCCTACCTGCACAGCATCTACCACCCACTCCAGGTATTTCCTTCAATCTACAGGTATACAACCATATATTATACAGGGCATGCACAATGCCTGTGACCCCAATACCCTCCCAGGCTTATACATATTTCTGCCCTGACTCCCTCATACTCCCCTGTTTTCCATGCAGATTGGAGCCCACCCCAGGACCACCATACCCATTGGTGTTTTTGACGCCCTCTGTTGGGGAACAGCCCCCCCTGGTGACTCCACTGGGACAAGGTACACATGGCCTGCCCGAACTGGACAGGAGTGAGCACATACCTCGGTGTGTCTGTGGCGACATGTCCCCCCTACCCCCTCTCCGCCTGAATGTTTTTAAATGGATGCATTAATATACACACTCCCCCAAGCAATACCACATGGTTAGTATTTACTGTTATACAATATTATACATTTCCACTATAATGATCACACGTTTTCTCATGTTGATGTTGAATATGTAATGTTTCACATTTGGCTCATAACTGTCTTTGTAAATTATAGACATACTTCTGTTTATGCTGATTCCAATCAGATACCCCTGAAGAAGAGTGTATCTCGAAACGCGTCGGGTACTCCCTGTATGTGTGTTCAATGGAGTTCAATGATTGTGTATCTCTGCATATTGTATTGCAATTTCTTTGTCTGTATTACGCATCCTGTACCCCTTTTTGTATTCCTGTTACATTTACCTTGTGTACCATAGACCTGTTTAGGTCTATACTTTAATAAATACCTAATTTCATTTCAAATATACACTCCTCATCCTCCTTATTACTCCCGAGTAGGTTCTCCTTTTAAAGTCCCGCAAGAGGAACAATTTTCCATTTGCCAGAACACAATTCCTAGGATCCAAACTACAGGAAAGTCTGGTACCACCAATCAACAGATCCTTCAGATCTACTGCAAACAAAAACCTGATTCCACAGGTCTACAATAAGCACCACAGAAATCCCTGATCTTACAGAAGCCCTATTCACAACATATCACGATACACATTCTCCTGATCTACTTTGTCTAGAGCAGCCTTTTTTAACCTTTTTACCTTAGAGGAACCCCTGAAACAACTTCCCAGTTAAGGGAAACCCTTCCAAAAAACAAATGATTGGGAACCAGCGAGAAAAATGCAAAAATTGGTGGTTATTGGGAAAAATTTACCCCTTACAGTGATGGTCAGAATTCCAGCTAAAAGATGGTGGCTCCATAACTGTGCAGACACCAATAAATAGAAACTAAATCTCAAGGTACCCCGAGTAAACCTCTAAGGATCCCTTTGAAGGACCCCCTGAAAGGAGTGGCTTACAGTACAGAAGCAGTTAATCCCACATATCTATGGACGCTCCCCATCCCACCTGTCCACAACAGGTTTGTTTCTAATGTACGGATATAGAACACACAATTCAACAGAATTAAAGCAGATTCTCCTAAACCTAAAGATTTATAGTACAAGCATACAGTACAATCCCCAATCTCTGATTCATAGCAACTATATACAATACAAAGATACCCCTGATTCTAAAGATCCACAGAACAAATAGAGCACAGATACCTCTGATCCTAAAAATCTTCATACAGATTTACAGTACTGGTATCATTGATTACCCTATAATATATCTCACAGATACCCCTGATCCCACAGATCTACAGGACAGGATATCTCTGACCCTGTTTCTGCTCCACTATGGTATAGATACTTTTTTACAGGTATATGGTACAGATATTTTGCATTATGTGTCACGATCTATAGCCTTTCCAGATAGCTCAGACTCCTCCTTCCTGCAACAGACACACCTTCCAACCACAACATACGTGCAAAGCAGCTCCCAACAGTACACATCTACAACACAGACAACCCCAAACCCAGTACAAAGTGCAGTATGAGAGGAAGCCCCATGAGCCCAATCACCTACAGCCACAGATCCCTGGGCTCAGGGAAAACACAGAGGCACCACATATATTCCTCTATCCCACAGATGACATTATGCATCTCTTAACCAACATATTTACAGGGAAAAAAAATCCTGACCCCTATGAAACACACATCACAACACTTACCAGCTAGTCTGCAAACAAACCAAATTGACCTGGTCTAACAATTCACATTAAAAACAGAGGATTTTCGTTGCACACATTTGCAAATACAGTGGTACCTTGGATTACGAGTATAATTCATTCCAGAATAATGCTTGTAATCCAAAGCACTCGTATATCAAAGTGATTTTCCCCATAGGAGTCAATGGAAACTCAGATAATTCGTTCCACAGTGACTTCTATTGTATGCAGTACCACATGTGGCCAGGGGTGGGCGCCGGAGACACTCCGAAGCACTCAGATCCACTCAGAAAGGCTCGGCGATACTCGGGAACAGAGTGTTTCTGAGTGGCTCTGAGTGCATCCGAGCGGCTCAGAGTGTCACCAGCGCCCCCGCACCTCTGGCCAAATGCGGTATTGCACACCCCAGAGGCTTGAATTCTGCTAGTTTTGTGAGACAACGCTCACAAACCGAGTCAGGATTTAAAAAAAAAATAGCTTATATTGCAAAATGCTCGTTAACCGCGTTACTCGCAATCCGAGGTATTACTGTACATATGTAAGCCGCAGTGCCCACGTCATGGCTCCTCTGTATACTACAGTCCTAACTCTATGTTTTTGAGAGTCTCCAAGTTGGAGAATATGTAGGAGCGGATAAATTAAAGGGGTTGTAAAGGCAGGAGGTTTTTTTTTTTAATCTTAACACATTCTATGCATTAAGATAAAAAACCTTTTGTGTGCAGCAACCTCCCCAGTAACCCCCTAATTACTTACCTGAGGCACCTTCTCTCTCCAGCGATGTCCACGAGTGTCTAGGCCACTCGGGACTCTCCTCCTGATTGGCGGAGACACAGCAGTGGCACCATTGGCTCCTGCTGCTGTCAATTAAAGTCAGTCAGCCAATCAGGGGAAAGAGGGGGTGCGGCCGGGTCTGGGCTCTATGTCTGAATGGATACATGGGGCTCTGACTCGGCTCGGGTGCCCCCATAGAGAGCTGCTGGCTGTGGGGGCACTAGATAGGAAGGAGGGGACAGGAGCAGCAAAGAGGGACACGAGAAGAGGAGGATGGAGGCTACCCTGTGCAAAACCAACTTCACGTAGGAGGTATGTATAACATGTTTAAAAAGGAATAAAAATAATAGACTTTACAAAGACTTTAAGGGCAAATTTGCCTAGAGGGCGAACACTCCTCAAAGGCACAGGGAGTTAGGACTGCAGTATACAGAGGAGCCTTGACGTGGGCGCTTACATATGTATTTGCAAATGTGTACAACAAAACCCTCTGCTTTTAACGTGTATTGTTAGACCGGGTCAGTTTGGTTTGTTTGCAGGCTGGCTGGCTGGTATGCGTGCTGGGAAATTTTGTTTGTGATGACCCGTATGAAAGGCAGTCCCCAAACCTCATCACATCTATGTGAGGCGCCACCTAAACAATCTATTGAATTTATATTCAATCAGGTATGTCTCCATGCACACATAGGCTGTTATCAGCAGGTTTTGGCAGGGGGTTTATTGGCTGGAAAAAAAACCCAGAACTAGGGAATTTTGAGAGGAGTTTTTCAGCTGTAAACACGCTCTAACTCTGAAAAAAAGCTGAAAAAATATTAAAAACGCTGAAAAACACGGCTATTCTGCGTTTATCCGCATTTTTGAGCCATAAGCTTTTGTGGGAGTATAATTTTGTTAAATAAAAAGCTAAAAAACACTGCAGCTAAAAAAAAAAAAACGCTACTGTAAACGCTGAAAAACTCATTTTACAGCTTTCTACAGTGTCAAGTGTACAGAAGGCATAAAGCTTATCCAATATGGGCAGCACAGTGGTGTAGTGGGTAGCACTCTCGCCTAGCAGTAAGAAGGGTCGCTGGTTTGAATCCCAACCACTACCTGCCTGGAGTTTGCATGTTCTCCCTGTGCCTGCGTGGGTTTCCTCCGGGTACTGCGGTTTCCTCCCACTCTCCAAAGACATGTTGGTAGTTTAATTGGCTCCCGGGTAAAATTGTCCCTCGTGTGTGTGTGTGTAAATGTGAGTTAGGGACCTTAGATTATAAGCTCCAAGAGGGCAGGGACTAATGTGAACGTACAATGTATATGTAAACTGACAGCGCTATACAAGTACCTGAAATAAATAAATATCCAAATGCTCAATTGAAAGGAATGTATAGGCAAGCTAATTGTGCGATCAGATTGCAAAGTGTATGACAATCTAAACCGCTTGCCGACCAGCTGCCATCAGGTTGGCACGGCTGCGTAAATCGTCGTAGCTGTACGTCAGCTGCTTTAAAAACAATAGCAGGCCGGTGGACATCGCAGCTTGTTCTTAAAGCACCCGGGATCGCTCCTCAGAGCCAGAACGGGGATCTGTCAATGTAAACAAACAGATTGCCGTTCTAGTGATCAGGAACAGCCTCTCTCTGTACTCCCAGTGAGTCCCCTCCCTGGGAGCACTTAACCCCTTGATCACCTCCTAGTGTTAACCCCTTCCCTCCCAGTGCCATTTATACAGTAATCGGTGGCTATTTTTAGCTGCGATCGCTGTATAAATGTCACTGGTCCCAAAAAAGTGTCAAGTGTCCGATCTGTCCACTGCAATGTCGCAGTCCCGCTAAAAATCGCTGATCACCGCCATTACTAGTAAAAAAAATTAAATAAAAAATGCCATAAATATATCCCCTATTTTGTAGACGCTATAACTTTTGCACAAACCAATTAATATACGCTTATTGCGATTTTTTTCCATACCAAAAATATGTAGAAGAATACATATCAGCCTTAAACGGATGAAAAAAATTTGTTTTTATTCTTGGGATATTTATTATAGCGAAAAGTAAAAAATTGTTTCGTTTTTTTCAAAATTGTCCGTATTTCGCAAAAAATGAAAACCGCAGAGGTGATCAAAATACCAACAAAAGAAAAAAAAATTTTTTTGTTTGTGTACAACGTCGCATGACCGCGCAATTGTCAGTTAACCCATTTACCGACCGGCTCACGCCGATATACGTCAGCAGAAGGGCACGTACAGGCATATTAACGTACCTGTACTTTGCCCTTTAAGACGCAGCTTGTGGGCACGCGCCCGCTGTGAACTCCGTGAGTGCGATTGCGGGTCCCGCGGATTCGATGTCCACGGCGTAACTCGTGATCATCTCACGGAGAGGAAGAAACGGGGAAATGCTGATGTAAACAAGCATTTCCCCGTTCTGCCTAGTGACAATGATCACAGCTCCCTGTAATCGGAAGAGGTGATCAGTGTCGTGTCACACATAACGCCCCCCCCCCCCCCCAAGTTAGAACACATCCCTAGGACACACTTAACCTCTACAGCGACCCCTCCTGGTTAACCCCTTCACTGCCACATTTACACAGTAATCAATGCATTTTTAATCTGTATAAATGTGAATGTCCCAAAATAGCACCAAAATTGTCCGATCTGTCCGCCATAATGTCGCAGTCATGATAAAAATTGCTGATTGCCGCCATTACTAGTAAAAAAAAAAGTTATTAATAAAAATGCCATAAATCTATCCCCTATTTTGTAGACGCTCTAACTTTTGCGCAAACCAATCAATAAAAAAAAACAAAAACTTATTGCAAGGTTTTTTACCAAAAACATGTAGAAGAATACGTATCGGCCTAAACTGAGGAACAAAAATGGTTTTTTTAATATATTTTTTGGGGATATTTATTATAGCAAAAATTGTCGCTCTTTTTTTTGTTTATAGCGCAAAAAATAAAAACCACAGAGGCGATCAAATACCACCAAAAGAAAGCTCTATTTGTGGGGAAAAAAAGGATGTCAATTTTGTTTGGGAGCCATGTCGCACGACCGCGCAATTGTCAGTTAAATTGACGCAGTGCTGAATCGCAAAAAGTGCTCTGGTCTTTTGCCAGCCAAATGGTCCGGGGCTGAAGTGGTTAAAGCGACGCAGTGCCGTATCGCAAAAAAATGGCTCATTAAGGGGGTAAATCCTTCTGGGGCTGAAGTGGTTAAAGAGTCTATACCATCAGATTGCACCCTGCGTGACCTTCAAAACCTGCATCCATCACACCCAGAGGCTTCATGGTACTGATACTTCCCACCTATACATCATTACAATGGAGACTAGTCATAGTTAATGAAGTGAAAATATAGATATCATGAAATATAACAAGTGTATAGAAGTCAAGGCTCTAAGGATGTGGTATTCCCGAGGTCTCCATAGGAGACAGAGGCAGTAATCAAGTAGGGAGCGTGTTCTAACAAGTGCTATACATCAGAGACCTAACTGGAAGTGCATGTATGTAATGCCGCACTCACATGTACAGTGCAGCCCGGGCAGGGAGACGGATCTGCTTGTCCCCTCTTTTCTTCTTCATCTTCAGGCGTCATCCATGAACAAGGGTGAAGGACAGGTGAGGACACATGGAGCAGGCTGTGCAGGGGGTGAGTCTGCAGTCATTGTTTGTGACGGAAATCCCAAATCCCATCACTATGGAGCTTTGGGCAACACCTAGCTGCGCTCCTCCTACCTTCACCATAGTACAGCCCTGCTCCGACTCCTATAATTAAGACTCATTCTCGTCAGGCTATGCCACAAAAACACCAAGCCACAAAGCATTCCCTTCCTTGTAACAATGACTGTGATCAGAGAAGATTGTGTAGAACATTCCTGCAATGTTTGCTGGATGATGCATCATTTACATGAAAAGAAAAGACAGCAGGCTCTTCCGTAGGGATGCAACGAAACTTTCCAACAGCAAATGGGCTAGTCCATCATAAACTGCTTTTATTTTATAAAATCTATTGTATGCCACATATAATATACACATACTACATATAATATACAGGAAAAACACCACATACGTTTAAAAAAAAAAAAAAAAATCTGTGCTTACATCAAAGTACATGGCCATAAAACAGCAAAGTAGATTCAAACCATTGAGCCCTGTAATGGGCATATGACAATGGCTGCATGCTGGGTGGTCACAATGGCCGAATGCTTTCTACACCCATCGGCATTAGAACCAGAGGAGCTTACAATCGCATGTCCCTATTACACACACCGAGCCAGTTTGGTGAGATGTCTAATTAATCTAACAATACGATCTCTCATTGTTTAAAGGGAACTGGAGAAACCAAAGATAATGTGTAAATACGAGAAGGATAATAAAGATCACAGAAATCCCGGAGACGCGTGACAAGCGTGTGTCGTCCGCTGAGGCACCATTTTACCCTACTACCTATTTAGGAAAAAAAAGAATCTACCGTCTGAGTTCTAAAACTAGCTAAAACTGTGATGACATGTACACCGTCCTTAAAGCAGAACTTTACCCATGACAACTTGATAAAAAATAATGTTCTGTAGCAAGGAACATACACTATATTGTCAAAAGTATTGGGACACGTGCCTTTATTTATTTTTTTATATATACATACACACACGAACACACACACGCGAACACACACACGCGAACTTTAATGGCATCCCAGTCTTATGCCCCGTACACACGGTTGGACATTAATCGGACATTCCGACAACAAAATCCATGGATTTTTTCCGACGGATGTTAGCTCAAACTTGTCTTGCATACACACGGTCACACAAAGTTGTCGGAAAATCCGATCGTTCTGAACGCGGTGACGTAAAACACGTACGTCGGGACTATAAACGGGGCAATAGCTTTCATCTCTTAATTTATTCTGAGCATGCGTGGCACTTTGTCCATCAGGTTTGTCTACACACGATCGGAATTTAAAGGATCGGATTTTGTTGTCGGAAAATTTTATAGCATGCTCTCAAACTTTGTGTGTCGGAAATTCCGATGGAAAAAGTCAGATGGAGCCCACACACGGTCGGAATTTCTGACAACAAGCTCCGATCACACATATTCCGTCGGAAAGTCCGACCGTGTGTACAGGGCAATAGTCTGTAGGGTTCAATATTGAGTTGGCCCACCCTTTGCAGCTATAACAGCTTCAACTCTTCGGGGAAGGCCGTCCACAAGGTTTAGGAGTGTGCCTTTGGGAATGTTTGATCATTCTTCCAGAAACGCATTTGTGACTGATGTTGGACGAGAAGGCCTGGCTCGCAGTCTCTACGCTAATTCATCCCAAAGCTGTTCTATCAGGTTGAGGTCAGGGCTCTGTGCAGGCCAGTCAAGTTTCCCTACCCCAAACTCACTCATCCATGTCTTTATGGACCTTGCCTTGTACACTGGTGCGCAGTCATGTTGGAACAAGAAGGGGCCATCCCCCAACTGTTCCCACAAATTTGGGAGCATGAAATTGCCCAAAATGTCTTGGTATGCTGACGCCTTAAGAGTTCCCTTCACTGGAACTAAGGGGCCAAGCCCAACCCCTGAAAACCCCCCCACACCATAATCCCCCCCCCCACCAAATGATTTGGACCAGTGCACAAACCAAGGTCCATAAAGACATGGATGAGCGAGTTTGGGGTGGAGGAACTTGACTGGCCTGTGGAACTAAACCCATCGATTTACCAGTTTCAAAAAACAGTTACATTCCTGGAATGCCGGGATTGCTGACCGTCACAATTTCTTGTGTCCTCAAACAAACTGTCAAACCATCAACTGGCTGGTGTCATAACTGATCACATGTGCAGCACCGTGGCAGTTGCAAATCAAACAGAAGCAGCTTCCTTGGCTGTAAAGGATAGGAGGGCCTAATTCTGCTTTAAGGGTCGGTTCACACCATGCCCGCACATGAACAGCATGTCCCTGCGTGATTCAGACCACATCCAAAACACACTCCATTTGTGATCTGCAGTGGGTATCAATAGAAAGGCAACGACACCAAACGCAGGCTGCAAACTCAGTGCGTTTGCCTGCACTGGATCGCATGGTACTTTTGTACCATGTGATCCAGTTATAGTGCGTTTTAAAGCGATAGTAAACTTATTACACACATTATTAATTTTTATAAAGCATATCTCCTAAACGTGCACGGTTTAGGAGATATTTTAGCGAGGAGCAGCTGGATACGTCACTAGTGCCTGAGCTCTGAAAGAACGGCATACCTGTGCCATTCCTTCAGAGCTGTGTGCTGTGGCCGAGACTCCCACACATGTGCGGGAGTGACGTCATCGGGGCTTGGCCACTCAAGTGGCTGCAGCCCGCGAACCCAGAAGGAAGAGCGCTGGAGGGCTTAGTTTCAAGGTAAGCCTTTAACAATCTGCTAGTATGTGGTACATACTAGCACATTATGATATTGGCCTGCAGGAGAAAACACTTTCTTTAATGTGCAAAAGTTTACTACCACTTTAACCACTTGCTGACCGCTCTATAGCAGTTTCACTGCTACAGGGCGGCCGGGCTGTGCAGGATCACAAGTGTGCGCTGCCGGTGGCTCACTCCCGCAGTGATTCTACACAGTGGGAGCTGATCAGCGGATCCCGCGGACCAAATCTCTGCCAGCATCCGTTGATCGCTCTGTACGATAAAGCTAGATCGGACTCCTCTAATACTATAGCTGCTGACTTTTAAAAGTGAAATACTTACCAGTGGCTGAAGTCCGATGCTGTCTTCCTGCAGCTGGTTCTTCTCACCGCTGCATGTCCTTAGTGCCACTACCTTGGATTTGAAAGCTGGATGTGACTTCCTGAGGAATCACAAATGGCTCCTCACTGCGCAGATCGAGATTGCACAGTCCTGTAGCCTTCTAAGATGCGTTATGTGTCCCATGTGGTTGCATGCAGGGGGCGGGCACAAGCAGATGGCAGTTTCGCCTAGGCAAGAATTGAGAATTGAGGAAGAATTGTTATTCAAAAAGGACAGCCAGTGAGATAGCCAGAATAATCACTGGGCTATGGGAGCCTACGGGTGACATCATGGCACCTGGAATTTCCAGCTTTTTTTAATGCTCCCAGAGCCGCTGCTGATCAATTAAAGTTTTCCAGCATAGAGGTTTGACAAAAGTTGATATAAAAGAACAGGGAGGGCCACACAGACTGAAATTCGTCCTGTCCCTGTTACACTCGATTTACCAGTTTCAAAAAACAGTTACATTCCTGGAATGCCGGGATTGCTGACCGTCACAATTTCTTGTGTCCTCAAACAAACTGTCAAACCATCAACTGGCTGGTGTCATAACTGATCACATGTGCAGCACCATGGCAGTTGCAAATCAAGCAGAAGCAGCTTCCTTGGCTGTAAAGGATAGGAGGGCCTAATACTGCTTTAAGGGTCGGTTCACACCATGCCCGCACATGAACAGCATGTCCCTGCGTGATTCAGACCACATCCAAAATACACTCCATTTGTGATCTGCAGTGGGTATCAATAGAAAGGCAACGACACCAAACGCAGGCTGCAAACTCAGTGCGTTTGCCTGCACTGGATTGCATGGTACTTTTGTACCATGTGATCCAGTTATAGTGCGTTTTAAAGCGATAGTAAACTCATTACACTGTTACACTGGACAATTTTCGATCAGTCTGTACCCACCTCTAGACTTTTCCTTTTACTTTAATGCTGCCTGTTTACTCACTGGGGAGATTTCCTGTCACTTCCAGTCAGGAAAACAAAAACAGTTTATTAGCGAGAGAAAAAAATTAGACTTTCTAACCAGATTTTTTTTATTGTCTATCCTGGTGACAACAGAACCCCTCATTCTTAAATGTAGGAAGTAAGGGAAAATCTCCATTCCTTTCTCCATGCTAACAGCCGGCTACACTGCCAGCGATTGTATCCAGCAACTGTGGCACCATTGGCTGCCTGAATACAATGGTGCTGCTGCAGAGTGACCACATCTGATAGAATAGATACTGCTTGGTTGATGCATTTTTCCCCCGGCTCAGATTTATGATTTGAGTCATGCCGGGTGATGCTTTCAGGGTCACTCCAATTTCAATTCCAATTCCAATTTTGAGCAGTCTGAGCCTTCAGGCCTCGAGCCTCGTGTTTCAGGCTAAAGCTGGCCATATGCTGACCAAAATATGGCCAGTTCAGCAGGGACCAGATGAATTTCAATCAGTGTGTGGAAGTTCCTGTTCAACAGAAGTCCATTTTTTAATGTTGGAAAATTTGTCTCAATCAGCGGCTAGAGCCAAGTTTAGGCTGGCCATAGATGGATGGAAAATCGGCTGGATCAAGAAGGCCTGGTTGAAGTATGATCCATCTATAGTCGTTCATGCTCATGAGACGTCGATCTAATGATTGGCTTCTCTGGAATGGGAATGTTGGAAAACTTTCATTCGATAAGTGCAATCAGCTGCAGAGCTGGTCAGTGTATTGTGACAATGGAGGTGTCCCTGTGGTTAGAATACAATGGCACAGCAGAGAGGATTCCTCCATCCACCTTGCTAGTGTGGATGGGAGAATCTATATATATTTTTTTTTTATTAGCCCGCTGGCTGACAAAAAAAAAGGAAAGAAAAAAAAAAAGATGAATCTATGGGGCAGCCTAGCAGTGTATGGGCGGCTTTAGACTGAGGCCACCATACGGCTGCCTGGTGTTCCCTGTCAGAAAGGTATGTAGAGTTTCACAGAGTGCCAGAGCTGGTAATACAACTACAGCCAGACTGGGTGGGCCCAGCTCCTTATCTGCTGCCTGCGACATTCCTCAATAATCTACACAAGAAGTGCACAAACCTGTTCTCTTCTCATAAAGCACACAGGTGAACAAAAGTCAGCCACAGCCAATGACATGATCACATGAATGCCACAAATAGCTGGGACACTTCAGTCAAATACGCAGTGATGGCACCTGGGATCCAAGAATAGAAACACTACAGAAAATCAAAAGGTCCACGCCTTGCCTTAACACCAAGCGATATCTTCATTCTCCAAAAATAATCCATAATCCACACACATCCACCACCTAAAGGCCCTGCAATCTGTTTTTTCATAAACTCATTTGCACTTTTCTGCCATCTTGTAAGGTCCGTGAACTCCTGAACATCTCCTTTCCCGCTCACTTCTGTTTGAAGCAAGCAGTGCACGTTAGTTGCGGTCAAGTACACTGCTTTATGTACACTACAAATCTCACAGTCCACTCCAGGAGCAAGTGAGGGTGGCTACATTCCCATATACATAGTTGGTCAGGCTGAAAAAAGACACAAGTCCATCTAGTTCAACGGGAAAAAAAAAAAAAATCATACCATCCCATATACACAATCCTTCACCCACAGTTAATCCAGAGGAAGGCGAAAAAAGCCCAGCAAAGCATGATCCAATTTGCTACAGCAGGGGAGAAAATACCTTTCTGATCCACAGCTGTCAATAAAAGCAAACCTGTATTTTTACACATGTATGGCAAAGCAACAGGTTCACTTACTGTAAGTGGTGGCTCCACCAGAAGAAACATATTCACCTCATTTGTTAATACTTGGTACTTCCATGTATGACGGAGCATGCAACATATTCCTTCCCAGCCAAAACAATTCTCTCTAACCTCACAAGTTATCATTTTCACCAGAGATGTTCCAACAAACTGATAAAATCTCTAAGCGGCATGTCCGATTCTTCTCTCTACCATCTTTAGATAACAGCAGATCCCAGTATGATTGAGGATGGGCAGATGCCTTCTCACTCATCAGTCTCATAGGGAGGGGGCACAGCTGAACCCAAAGGGGTGGAGAAATCTGTGGACTGTCTGACTGTTGCGTCATGCCTCTAAAGCTGCCCGTACAATTTACAATCTGATTGTACAATGTCCTTTAGATGCACCAAATCCATACGAGGACAAATCCAAACAAAACTTTCAACATGTATCCAACCAGTCAGGTCCTTGCATTATAGGGTTGAGGGTAGATCTAAATGAGACTGTACAATCAGATCGTACAGCTTATGATCATCTTAAAGTTGGGTACACACTATTAGTTTTTTGTTTTTTTATTGTTCAGTTGGTTAAATGAGATGCAGATTCCTGCATCCACACAGGCAAGGTGGATCCAGGATTCTCCCCATCCCTCGTATTCTATTGCATTCTGACAGTAGGGCCTCCTCCACTGTCATAATACACTGATTAGCACTGTAGCCATTGGCTGCAGACCACTGATCGAAGAAGGTTTTCCAGCAAAAACGATCGGCTTCTGTGGAACATGGAGAACTGCACACAGATCAAAATTTGACTGGTTTCTGCTGAACCGGCCGAGTTTCGATCCGTGTCCTCAAGAGATACAAGTAGCTGAAGGCATTGTTTCTGCACGGGGGCTACCCTAAAAATACTTAGTTATGTATTTTATATCATTAAAATGAACCAGTACTTTGGGCAAACTTTGCGTTCCTCTCAATTCAAATTTTCCCCCGCCTACATGTGGCAGGACTTGAGGATAGGCTATTATGGGAGAGACCAACATACTCCCACATACCGAGAAATCCAAGAAATTTTACTTGACACTGGTGGAAAACACATTCACTTTAACAAACTGACGTGTTCCCTGAGAAGCCAGAAGTACTCTTCGGAGGGGGTGTACACTGGCTTGAGATGTATGGTTTACACCACATGCGTTCTTCTACAATAGACTCTGCTAGTCATAGATGTGACTAAGAACTCTGCAATTCCAAATACGTAGCTTTATGTAACATCTGTGGTTTAATAAAGTGACATTGTAATTGACCAAGTGATATGATCCTGGCAATAAATCAGCTGGGCTGGGTTATATAAACTGGAGGTTAAGGAAAGTGGAAGTACTGCCAATATTTTAGCAAAGCTGCAGCTAATTACAGCGTCCTGCGGGATATAAATGTGAACATAGCCACCGCAATTTTGATTCTGTAATGATGTCCCCAGTGCCGTCTGTCAGAGAGGCTCACAACCACAGAGATGGTACAGGGTCCTTCAGTGAGGAGAAGGATCAGTTACGAACACTTCCAGTTCTCAGACATGACATTCAGAAAAGGAGAAACACAAGAACACACAGCGCACTAGATTCCAATCTTTTAAGGGTCACTGAAATGACCCCCGGTTCAGCAGCACTCCACAAAATGGGGACCCCTTTAGGAAAAAGGGAAAGGACCCGGAGTGGAGAATCCACACACCTACAACCCAATGAGAGCCTCAAATCTCCAAGATAATTGGATGCGGTTAAAAATGCATCTGATATGCATATATGTGAACCAAGCCTAAAGAAAAAGTTTGGGGTATTTAAATATAAACATCTATACTCACCTCTATGCTGTTACAGCTGTCCCACACTGGCTCTAAGACTGGGAACTGAACGATCACATGACTGCTGATTGCTCAGCTCTCAGTCTCCTTGGAGCAGAGGGCAGTCACTGCTCTCCGCTCTGCCCCGCCAGTGCTCACTGGAGTACTAGGCTGGAGATGAGAAGGGCACAGCTGGCTTCAACTCTCAGATGTGTGCTAAGAGCCAAAGCCAGCTGTCAATTAGGCAGCTGGGTGGATCCTAACAATATGGCCTATGATGTCAGCTGACAGTAGACTTTAGCCCGCTGTCAGCTGATTCTGGATCACAAGAGAGCAAAAATAAGTGCACTCCTTGTGACCCAGAAGAGAAGCATAACCAAAAACACTTTGGCTGTACTACTCTTAAAAATGGCACTGCTTGACTGGTGGGCAGAAAAAGGGAAACATACATCTCCGAAACTGGTGGATTAGAGTAGCTGTCAGACATTGCTGCATGGGCTGGAACTAACTTCTACCCTGTGTGTCAGTCCTGGGGAAATCTGCTGCAAAGCCAAACACACACCACCCTGAGCACTCCTGCTATTACCTAAGCCCTGATGAAGGGGGAGTGCGTTTGGCCTCCAAAACGCGTTGACTATTTTGCTGAATCCATTTCATCATTAAATTACCTTGGACTCTTGGCACGGTCATTGGTTGTAAGATTCAGAAAAGGAGGATAGCTTTGTGCACATGAATCAGACCTGGCAAGTCTATACACAAGACCAGGTTGGGCAGAACCCTTCATCTGGTTAAGAAGTTTGTGCTATAGTCCCAGGTATG
Organism: Aquarana catesbeiana; assembly: GCF_042186555.1. Lineage (NCBI taxonomy): Eukaryota > Metazoa > Chordata > Amphibia > Anura > Ranidae > Aquarana > Aquarana catesbeiana. The sequence goes on from NC_133332.1 coordinate 288,934,897, forward strand.
CTGGCCAGTTATCAAATAGACTACATCTACTTGGTAGGGTGGGTGGGGTGGGCAACTGAGCCAAGAGGGCCATAGACATCTGTGACTGTCGTTGACTGTGGCCTTCTTGCCTCTAACTAGTAAAGCAGTTATTCTGGAATAAAAAGAGAGACAAGGAGATGGCACTGGATGTAGACCCACCTATGCTGTATGAATTATACTTACCTGAGCCAATATCTTGATCCAGCGCTGTGATTAAGAGCAGAGGCTCTCTTGGTTCTCTCTGTCCGCACTGGCTCTCACTACTGTCACTCACAGCCGAGGAGGAAGCAGGGGTGGGGGACGAGCTGCGCTGTGTGTCTATGGACATGCAAAGCCGGCTCGGAAGCGAGCCCACAAGAGTGCCCCCCTTAGCAAGTAGCCTGCTATGGGGTCACTTGGCGGGGGGAGGAGCTAGGAGCACCAGCGGAGGACCTCAGAAGAGGAGGATCTGGGCTGCTCTGTGCAAAACCATTGCACAGAACAGGTAAGTAAAACATGTTTGTTATGTAATCCTTTACAATCAAAGTGCTCAGCTCTCTTAGAGGCCTAACAGATAGGTAACCGATAAGGCTGATAAGTCCCCTTTTACCTGTGCTTCAAACCTGTTGCTTTGCCTTATTTACCTAGGCCAGTGATGGCGAACTTTGGCACCCCAGATGTTTTGGAACTACATTTCCCATGATGCTCAAATACTCTGCAGAGTGCATGACCATCATGGGAAATGTAGTTCCAAAATATCTGGGGTGCCAAGGTTTGCTATCACTGGCCTAGGCATTATACAGACTGCAGTATATCTTACAATAAAAAAAAAAAATAGTAACTAGCCTATAACTTCACTGGGGGTTTGTGGGAGTGGTGTCATGTCTGAACTTCCCCTACCCCAGTGATAATATATAACCAATAATTTGAATGCTATACCATTTATTACTCGTTCAAGGTTCTAAACCCCACAATGTTTTTTTTTTTTTAAGTTTTTTTTTAAAGTTTTTTTTGGATTTGTTCTAAAATTATTTCAAAAATGTGTTATGTGGTCATTTTATATGCAAATAGGGCTTGGCAGGGTTGTCCTTTAAATTCCATTCACTCTATAGACTCTTCTAGAGGAAGGAGGGGGAGGGATTTTTTTTTTTCACAATAAAATCTGAACTGATTAGGCAGCCGCTGCGTCAGTTCTATACATATTTCACAAAACCCGACAACCTGAGAGCTCTTAATCTCTTGTTTATGAAATAAGCTCCTGCTGCTTCAAACGTCACTGGTAATGGGGTGCAGGGTCTGCTGTTTCCGTACCTCGCAAGTCAGCTCTATTGTGCATTTCGTACAAAAAGCCAAAATGCAAAGTGTAATAGAAGGACGGCTACAGTAACAAAGCACTAAAACCCAATTAACAGTAAGACAAGGCTTGACACAACATATTAAGCTTAGTGGTTAGCAATTTCGTCTTGCAGCACTGGGGTTCTGATTTGAAATCCCTGCCAGGACACGATCTGCATGGAGTTTGCAAGTTCTCCCTTGGGTGGGTTTCCTTCGGGTACTCCAGTTTCCTCCCACATTCCAAATACATAATGGAAGGTTAACTGGCTCCTGTGTAAACTGGCCCTAGTATGTGTGAGCGGGTCTAAAGATCCCAACTGCAGCCTCCTAGACAGACTCTGGGAACACTCCATGGAGGGCAGCTCTGGTACTCATTCAGTGCATGGAGCCAATGACACGGTGTTCCAAGGTTTGTAGCACACGAAAGAACGCAACGTGGTCCTGGAAGTAGGAAAAGGTGAGAGACTATATCAACAGAAATCACATTTTTCTATTTATTTTTTCATTGGTTGAACTCGATGGACTTGTGTCTTTTTTCAACCTGACTATGTAACATGAGTACCAGTGGATAGTATGCAACCAGCACACGCAAATAGAGAATCTAAACTTAAAATCAACAATTGAAATATATTGCAGATTATCAGTACTTTGATGTGGTAGCTGCCTTTGTTTTCCTTTTTTTTTTTTCACCAGTTGATCCTCTGGGGTGACGACACTCACTGTACTGTAACTATAAGAACAGGACTGCACACCCATCACCACCACCTCTTTCTCTCCGTAACAAAGAGATAGTTCGGGAACAATCCAAAAATACAGCTATCATCCAGTGGCGGCTGGTGGTCCATTTTTTGGTGAGCAAGCCCGCTCACCAGCCCCATACTTACCCCATCCGGGTCCTGGGCAGCTTCTCCTCCCGGCCAATCTGGTCTCAGGACCCGCTTCCTATCCTGATTGGCCGGGAGGAGAAGCAGGAAGACCATAGTGAATGTTGATTTGCTATTGTCACAAATGGGTGGGCTCAGGGCGCAGTGCTCTGCGCCCCGAGCACACCCTTTTTGAAGCCAATCTAGCTCTAATCATATGCTTCTCTAAAAACAAAAAAAAAACAAAAATGCAGAACTCTATGCATCCAGCGCCCTGTATGGAGATTAGGGGCTGGGCGCATAGAGATTAGGGAGCGGCGGCCTGTCCATAAGGGGTGCATCTATGCGCACAGCCCCTAATCTCCATGCAGGGCGCATAGCGGTCTACGGGTTATTTTGTTTTTGGTCTCATCACACGTGCGGCAGGTTTGTAAACACTCTGAAAAGCAATCACCGTAAGATCACTTTTCAGAGACCGTTTTAAAGTTGGTTGACAGGCGTTCAGGAAGTAATATGCTGCCTTCTGAACTCCTGTTGTCATGATCCCCAAAGGAGATTTTTACACAGAAATTTTACCTGGCAAAGGGTTGTGGTGCAGCCCTATTGATTTATATGGGGTGCAGATGGCATCACCACTACCAACCGCAACATGCTGTATAAGATTTGCCGCACCTGAATCAATATATACAGACACGTGTCCGCTGGCCATGGTATCTTGTCCATAAGCAGTCAGAAAGTGGTAAAAACACAGATCAACCACCTACCCACCAAATGTGTGAATGAGGCCCTAGGAATGCAGCACTGTGGGAGATCACAGGAAGTCATCAACTGGCAGGATCAACAGATAATTCTTGCAGTTAACAGATAAATATACAATTGAAAATGTTATGTTCTAACAGGCCAAAAGAGACGTTCGTTTTTCGGGTTTACATACCCTTTACTGGGCTGTGTACTTATGGGTCTCACTTGGAATACGTACTGAGGGTCTATAGACATCTGTGTGGTCGTACGCGATGCGTGCATGGGTACTCTCTTTCTGGGTATTTTACATATTAAAAGGCAATGTACTCTAATTAGACCCTCATGCTGAACTTGCACAGGAAAAAAAACCTGTAGGTTTTACTAATCAGTCTCATTGAAACAATCAAACTGCTCACAATCTGTATGCGGCCAGTGACAGAAGGCACAGACGCCGAATGTGGCCTTTTATCCCTTTTATTGTAATAGAAGCCAAATCGCACTTCTCGAAAGCCCCCTTCCGCTGCCTGCGTAGGAGCCCGGGAGCAGCCAATGAAGTCGGACGCGGTGAAGCGATATTTATAGCCTCAGTATTTTCAGAAAGGAGGCAGGCCTGTGCGCGGCGACTGCGAAAGGTTCCAGCAAATCCACCACATACATCAACCCCCGTTCCAGGCACAGAAGGAATAATGGCCTCCTGCTAACCATAAAACCATGTTTTCAATGGACCGCTGAGCACAAAACCACACAAAGCAGATGACAAGAATGTGTTGGGAAGACGAGCAGTTTATTACTGGCAGTCAGGCGTGCGGGCTTTGACATCACAGCGCATACTGCGCCAAGGCATATCCACATGCAGGTGTACTCCATGCACTAATGCAGCAGAAATCCTTTTTTAGAACCATCCATCATATTAGAACGCGCTCACAAGAAGCTCCTATCACCAGTTCACTTCCAGTCAGTCGCTATTAATTAGCAGGGATACTGTATTCCCCACATCTCATGCTGTATCTCTAAAGAAGAGCCTTCAACACTTAGACGGATTCGCACATGCCTCAACGCATCTGTCATCAGCGTGATGGATTCATCTAATTGTAACAGACTGCTCACTAGGGCTACACACACTGCTTTGTCCTTTACAAGAAGCTGGGTGTGGTGGAGAGATTTCTAGCAGAGAAGAAAACACTGACCACTTGCTGGAACTGCCAACGATCAATATAGTGTTAGACCGAGGGTAGAAATGATGTGTAAAGGATCCTACACCTAATAAAAGAGGATAAGAGAAAGCCTTTATCATTTCTAACTGCCTTCCTTTTGTGCTACCAACAACCCCCACCTATTCAAAGTACACATATACTGACTTTCTAAAAAGTCATCATTTGTTTACAGCCAGCCACACCTCTCTTTGTGACAGTTCTCAAGCAAGGAAGCGGAGCACTGCATTGTGGGAGGTGCTGGGTTTGGAACAAAGCCCTATACCCAGGGATATGCAATTAGCGGACCTCCAGCTGTTGGAGAACTACCAGTCCCATGAGGCATAGCAAGACTGACAGCCACAAGCATGATACCCAGAGGCATGATGGGACTTGTAGTTTTGCAACAGCTGGAGGTCCGCTAATTGCATATCCCTGCCCTATACCCAGGTGTTCAGGGATTTATACACATGGAGGCTTCAAAGTGTTTGATTAGGAGCTCCTCGTACAAACTTCCATCTCACTTCACATTTGTTTAAAATATCTTTATTTGTTAGGAAAAACAGATATGATCAACACGTTTCAGGGGAAAGCACCCCTGTTCTTCAGGGCTTTAACAATGATGCATACAAGCCTGACATGAGGCTAAATTAAAGTGTAGCTAAGAGCATTTTTTTTTTTCTTTTCCATCTTTGTTCCACTGGGGAGATTTTCCTTCACTTCCTGTGAAACAGACAAACAGGAAGTGAGAGAAAAAAAACTCTAAAACGTGAGGGAATCCCTGTATGTCACCAGAACTGTTTCCATTGGAAGATTTCCCTTCTATTAGTCCTCATACACACTGGATGTTTTGCCAACTCTCCAAGACTAGGTTCCTCCTGGCAGCAGAGTTTTAGCAGAAAAATGGTTGTCAGGCGTTTTGTGCTAAACTCATTTATGATGAGTGCTAAACTCATTTAGGTGTGTCACGCACTTGGGCGTCAATTTATTTAATTGGCCAGATTGAAATAAATCTAATGATATTAAAATAATAAACGCTCAAACGATAAACGCACCTAGCATTAAACTGCTTTATGTGTATTTACAGGCATCAAGCCTTCTGTTTTCTGCCAGAGCCGGCTCTATAGACCTGCTTTGGATATGAGATGTCAGAAACAGTGCACCGCTCAAGCCCGCTAGAGAGCAGGGTTGTTGGAGCAGCAGGGAGGTCTCCCATAGAGAGGATCAGGTAAGTATATCTCCTTTCATCTCTCCTCTATACAAGAATGAGCAACTAACCCTTGTAGTGCAGGCACAGCTCCACTACAAGGGAAAACATTTTTTTGCCTGATGTTCAGCTTTAAGACTATTGTTTTCTAACAGCATGTATACATCCGGCAGGATCTCTTAGGGCAGATGTGATGTAGTCATCCTGATTGCATCAAAATCGTTGTCTCAGCCCTGAAGAAGGGAGTCCATTCCATTGAAACTCATTGGTTGTCATTGTTGTTCCCAACATTTTAAACAAGTTGCAAGCGAGATGGGAGTCTGAATTAGGCACTCCTTATTACACACCTACACGTTGTCATCTGTTGAGTGACTGGATAAGCAGCCCAGGCCCAGAATCGGGTCCTTCGCATCTACCATAAGGCTCCATTCACACTTGTGCGACTTCGGACATCAAAGTCACATGACAACTCATTCCCCATGTTTTCCAATGATAACCAGTCATATATATGCAACTTAAAGTTGCAGCGACTTCATGTACTACTCTGGTACGACTTTCATGCAACTTGAGGGCCATAGATGTCAATGTTAACCATCAAAAGTTGCTTGAAAGTCATACCTGAATGTTATACAATGCAACAGTTGGTCAAAGTCATATCAAAGTTGCACCCATCCAAAGTTGTGTCAAAGTTGCACTCCAAAGTAGACGCAACTTTGGAGTCGTACAAGTGTGAATAGAGCCTTGCCAGACTTGGATGAATACTACACATTCTTTCTTTGAAGCATTTAAAGTAACCTCTCCCCACACCGGTCCAGCGCTATCGCTCACCTACCAGAACAAAACAGAGGGCAGGCAACCAGGAACCAGAAATGTATGATTATGGCTCCATGTGTTACCCATGTGTGCCGTCACCTTCACTTGGAAAACAATGTGTTAGGTGTGTTTTTGAGGACTACATTAGTCAAAACACCATGTTTTCATCTCCCAGAATCACAATCTTCTGCCCAAAAAGCAGCCCGAATGCCTTCTCTGCCAGGAACGTCTGACCAATGTTCCCAGAACTTCTTGTGGGTGTTTGCAGCAACTTACCGCAGCCGACCACAAAAACTACAGTTTCCAAAAGGCTACCAGTGTTCTACCAGTACAGGATTTGTGGCGATAGAACACTAGTTGTTCCGAAAATTGGTTACCCCCTGCACTTTGCCATTCAGGACCTAAAGAGGAGAGATGGACTGGTGGCTTGGATCAGCAGAAAAAGACAATAAAACAACAATACAAGAGCAGTGGGAACAGCCTCCAGTGGTGACATTGGTTCCTTTGGAACATTATGTCTTAGAACAAGTGTTAAATTACTGATTCCAGAATGACAACACTGATTGCTATTTTAATGGCAAAGTGTCAGTGTTGTCGCCCTATACAAGGAAGCAACATGGTATTCTGGAAAGATCAAACAGGTATGTACAATGCACTCACACCACCCAATCATGGTGTACCATTGTGATTATGTATATGATTGTTCTGTGACTTATGTCATTTTTTTTCTCATACATACTATATGAAACAGTTTCAACTCTCACATCTATATGCCGATACATGTATAAAATGTACAGAACATCAAATTTACAGCATACTGATCTATACTAGCCATCGTATTAGGCAACAGAAGTCAATTTCCTTCCATGGGATTAGCCAAGAATTTGGTTTGAAGTTGAAAAGAAAAAATCCCTTGTCCCAAACCCCCCCTTTATTTCTTGTAAGGACGTTACAGGAACAGAAGGGAGGGAAAACCTCCTAAAAGTACCCAAGAAGAAAAAGAGTTATGCCCCGTACACGCGATCGGAATTGCCGCCAGCAAAACTCCGATGAGAGCTTTTGGTCGGAAAATGCGACCGTGTGTATGCTCCATCGACTTTTGCTGGCAGAATTCCAGCCAGCAAAAGATTGAGAGCATGTTCTCTATTTTTCGGTCGGAAAAAGTTCCTATCCTAAAATGCGTTCGTCTGTATGCAATTCCGACACGCAAAAAATCACGCAATGCCCGGAAACAATTCGAAGCATGCTCGGAAGCATTGAACTTCATTTTCTCGGCTCGTCGTAGTGTTGTACATCACCGTGTTCTTGACGGTCGAAAGTTCAGAGAACTTTTGTGTGATTGTGTGTATGCAAGGCAAGCTTGAGCGGAATTCCGTTGGAAAAACCATCCAAGATTTTTCCGACGGAAAATGACGCTCTTGTGTATGGGGCTCTTTAAAATAGAAATCCATCAGGAATAAAAAGTGGCTCAGCGTGTAAGAAAAAGCTGTTTTTTCTTTTAATGGACAATTTTTTTTTTTTTTGTGAAGTTCTTTTTAATGGCTTGAGATAACAAAAACCATCTGGAAGAATTCAATACACTAAACCTGGACTAAAGCGTTTGTGTAGGTAAAACTAAGGAAGGACTAGAACCTCTGTCAAGCTTTTATTATGCACAGTACCAAAAGGGACTGCTGCTCAAAGCCTGCAATCTGCCCATCTATGTGGTTGTGGAACTGGCTGATGGAGCTCGTCAATGGTCCCCAAATGGAATAAACAAACAAGTCAGATGCATGCCAATGACAGCAGTCGTCACAAAGATTTATTATTCTGGGACTACATTACAGAAGAGTTTGCTCAGACCAAGTCTATCTCTGACATGTTTTGCCCAAAAACGACTACCTCATATAATTAAAGGAGAAGTACAGCCAAAGCTTGTTTCTCCTATGGATCACAGGAGTGCCGATTGTTCTGCACTCCTGTGACCTGTTTTCAGCAGTGGGCTGAAGCCCGTTGTCGGCTGATGTCACTGAGCCGGTCCAGGTTCAGGAAAGATCGCGACCATATGGGCGGGATCTACCCACATGCCTGGACCGCTGAGATCCTGAGCCGGCCGCTCCTGCCCCCTCCAAAGCCCAGCACGCCAGTGAGAACGGGGTGGACAGAGTAGAGAGCTCTAGGAAGGTTAAAAACAAAAGTTAGAGCCGGCGGGGACTGATGCTGCATCCACATAGGTAAGTATGATCAAAGAATAAAATCCCATACTTCGTTTTAAGTCCTTTTTGGGTGAAACATGTCAAATTGTGGCCTGGTGTGGGCGCACTCTTGTGATTTCATCTTGGAATAATAAAGCTTTGTGAAGGGTGAGGTCACTGGAGTAAGGCCAACCTGTTTGAGTTTTATCGTCTGCGTCCTCGCCAGGGGGATTCCCCTCTCTATTTGTCCTGGTGACCACTCTCACCGAGACATATAGTGATAGGAAATCCACTTTTAAGAGTTGTCACCAGACAAGAAACCAGGGGAAATCTTTCCATAGACACAACGGTCTAGCAGGGAAATTCCCCTCACTTTGAAGAGATTTCCACTCCTGTTGCATCTACTGCACAGAAAGCAAGGGAAAATCTCCCCAATATGACACAGGCAGCAAAATATAAACCAACACATTTTAATATTTTAACCTCTCTCTTTTTTAGGCAGCATTCATACCTGAGCGTTTTCAGCTCGTAAAACGCCCGAAAAAACTCCCAACAAGCCAAACCCATTCGTTTCAATGGCACCTGTGAGTGTTTTGTCACCTGAAACAAAACGCCTGAAGCTCAAAAAAGTACATGAGCTTCTTTTTAAACACATTATAGGCGTTTTTCTGGTTTTTACATTGGTGACCTTTTGAACTGTACAAAATTGCAGCAAAAAGCGCGGTAAAAATCGCAGCAAAATCGCACGACTTTCTGCCTAAAAGGAAACGCTCAGGTGTGGAGGCAGCCTTCAACAAAAAATTGGGGGCTATACATATCATTTAAATATGACTCCAACTATTTTTTCTTTTTTTTCACATAGAAAAATGCTCAAAGTTGTCTATAGATGATGCTTTTAAAACCTTTACAGCTCAGTTTAGTTGACTGTAAATGACCAAAGAATTATTCCTCTCGCTCCCATGTGTGGTACAATACCTATTATGGGCTACCCAATGGTGGTTTACCTACCTATGTCCTAGCTGTGTACATGTGTGAGGGTTCTGTAACATTTTATTTTATCCATTTTGTTTGATTTTTTTTTTTCTTTTCCAGTAGTTTTTGTTTTGAGTTCAGCAATAGAGAAAACATTGGGGGTTATTTACTAAAGACAAATCCACTTTGCACTACAAGTGCACTTGAAATTGCACTCGCTGTAGATCCGAAGGGGACATGCAAGGACAATAAAAAAAACAGCATTTTAGCTTGCACATGATTGGATGATAAAATCAGCAGAGCTTCCCCTCATTTCAGATCTACCCCTCAGATTTACAGCGACTGCACTTTGCACTTGTAGTTTTGCACTTTTAGTGCAAAGTGGATTTGCCGTTCGTAAATAACCCCCATTGTTATAATAAAACATGTTCACTTCGAAGTAATTCACAGAATTGACAGAGTTGTTTGTGATTGGTCCATTTTTTTATGAGGAGAAACGGTCTGACCAGTGATGGTATATTTTCTATGACAGGTCCTCTTTATGAAGACATCTCTCCCCCTGCACAGTACCAATCCTTCCTCTGTGCTCTCATCCTTAATCCAGGCCTCAGTCTTTACCATGAGTACAACTCAGGCTTGGGGTACTATGTACAAATGGTTACTCCGAGTAACACTCAGGATAAACCATTTCTACATAGAATTCTAAGCCGGGGTCATGGAGAAGGTTAAATAATACAGGAGAGAGTAATATAAAAACAAACACAGAGTATTGCAGTGTTCAACATTAACACAGGCAGAAATAGTTACTAGGGTAGGAAGGGTAGGAAAGGGAGATTTGCCATTGCCCAAAACAGGAAGTGAGGGAATCTCCGGTTGTCACCACAATTACCGTCCCAATGGAAGCATTCCCCTCTATTGCTCTTCTGGGGGCAACCCAAAATTTGTGATTTTCTTATTTTTATTCACTTTCAGTAATAACAGTCACTGGGACAAAGAGAGAGGGTGAATCTTCCTAACAGGGACACAGACAGCAATAAAAACCTGACAGGGGTTCTAATCTACCTCCACTCTATCCAAAACTAGACTTCCTGTAAGCTTTTGTTACTGTCTGTTCCCCTTCTTCAGATTTTCTCTCACTTCCTGTCTGGAAAACGGTGTCACAGAACAGAAAGTGAGGGAAAATCTCTCTGACAGGGCTAGTAAGAGCCCGGTGTGTATTTAGTCATTTCCAGTTTCGGCTGTCCAATTTCCCCGACCGCTGTGGCTGAGGAAGAAGCTAATGGAGTGTGATCTAACAGACCCCTGATGTCACGTTAAAGAGAACCTGTCACTAGAAATATCCCATCATATATTACCTTTTGTACCACCACCCCTCCCTTTAGAATGTAAGCTCTATGAGCAGGGCCCTCCTGTCCCTTCTGTATTGTACTGTAATTGTGCTGTCCCCCCTCTACATTGTAAAGTGCTGCGTAAACTGCTGGTGCTATATAAATCGTGTATATTATAATAATAATAATAATAGTGAGACAATGGTCCTCTATGTGGTCATTTTCATGCTAAATGAAAGCCCCCCGTTCACACATACATGTGTACGTAATTGCACATGGGTGCCTTTGTATGAAAATGTTGATTGCTCTACACATGTTACATATTGCTGGGCAAATCTCTGTATGAGACATGCAGACTCTAAACGTACGACCTATAACAGCTTTTAAAGCCTCAAATCCAAATGTAGCATAGTTAGTATCAAAGGTAATTTATATAGACCCAGAAAAAGTAAAAAAAATTAAAAAGTTGTTTCCCCCCCCCCCCCCCCTGGAGTTCCACTTTAACCACATGCCGACCAGCCGCCGCAGTTGTACTGGAAACGACGCCCAGCTGTACCATGCGAGTGCCCGGCAGTCTTGATCGCCGCTGGGCTCCCGCGTATGCTCGGGGCACACGGAGAACCCAGAACTGTGTGTGTAAACTAGAGCTGGGCGATTTTCTCCAGAAAAGAAAATCTGCGATTTAAAAAAAAAAAAAAAAAAAAAAAAAACTCGATTCACAATTCGAATTTTTTTTTTTGATGGACACCGCGCCGGTCCTGAGGAGCTGCAGGCAGGAGTTTTTAGGCGAGGCCACCGCTTCAGCCTAGTCCTCGGCGTCCAGCCTTGCGGACTAGGCCGAAGCCGTGGCCTCGCCTAAAAACTCCTGACAGCAGCTCCTCAGGACCGGCGCGGTGTCAGCGCCGGTCCTGGTGAAAAAAAGAAAAAAAAAAGAAAAATCTAAAAAATCGATTTGCTGAAAATTTGAATCGATTTGACCTCTCAACTCGATTCAAGATTCAAAATCGATCTTTTTCCCCAGCAGCGATCTGTTCGTTTCCCTGCACAGTCCCCTCCCCCTTCACTGCCCACTAGTGTTAACCCCTCCACTGCCAGTGGCATTTTTACAGTAATCAATGCATTTTTGATAGCTGTATTAATGCCAATGGTCCCAAAAATGTGTCAAAATTGTCCGACGTGTCCGCCATAATGATGTAGTCACGATAAAAATCATTACTAATAAAAATATATATATATATTAATAAAGATGCCATAAAACTATCCCCTATTTTGTAAACGCTGTAACTTTTGTGCAAACCAATCAATATACGCTTATTGCGATTTTTTTACCAAAAATATGTAGAAGAATACATATCGGCCTAAACTGAGGGAAAAAATGTTTTTTTATATATTTTTTAGGGATATTTATTATAGCAAAAAGTAAAAAATAATGCGTTTTTTTCAAAATTGTCGCTCTTTTTTTATCGCGCAAAAAACAAAAACCATAGAGGTGATCAAATACCACCAAAAGAAAGCTCTATTTGTGGGAAAAAAAGGACGTCAATTTTGTTTGGGAGCCACATCGCACGACCACGCAATTGTCAGTTAAAGCGACGCAGTGCCAAATCGCAAAAAGTGCTCTGGTCTTTGGCCAGCCAAATGGTCCGGGGCTGAAGCGGTTAATTATCTCTCACAGCACTGCCCATAACATGCTTTCCTCTGCTTTTCACTCCAGAAGGAGAGCGCCATCATTTGTCAGGCATCATCCAGGGCCAGTATCTACAGTCTGCACTGAGATAACATGTGGATTCTGGTGCTTGGGAAGTTCCTGGTTGTGTTCACAAATGTCTGACAGATCAGCCTCTGCTGTAGACTCCAACCTTGTGACAAGGGAAATTCTTCCTCCTGTCTGCAACAGATTGAGGAGATCGTCTCAGCCTCAAAGTAATGGAACTCAAGGGCTGCTTTTTAGCAAAAAAGATTCTGTTTTTATTATGTTGTTGTTGTCAGGAATTTCTTTATGTGGATTTGTAAAGTTATTTAAAGGTCCACATTATGGAAATATCCTCCAAGTCACTTTCAGTTGCTCTAAGTGTATTTTTTATTCTATACAGTATGTCCTAATGCATAGCTCCCAACTGTCCCTGATTTGGAGCCATGTCCCTCTGTCCCTCATTCCTCCTCATTTGTCCATCATTTTTATCTATATAAATGTATATAAAATGCATTTTTTATCTTTCAAAAAGAGTTTCCCAGAGCTTTCATCGGATTTCTAAATTGCTGCATTTGTAAATTCCAAAAGCAAATATAAAGGAATAGTAGTGGTAAAAAAAGCACTTGTGAGTTCAACCAATCTTTTTTTTGTACGATTCTCCTTTAAGGGGGCGTGGCAGGGGGGGGTGTCTTATGCCTGCATACTTTTGCTGATAGGTGTCCCTCATTCCCATCTCAGAAAGTTGGGAGGTTATGCTCATGTTGGTGCTCCTATACGCTGGAGCAAAACTTTACTTTGCAAAGGTCCTCTGATGTTATGTGGCTTCCACGTGTTTTTGCTAACATATGTAACAGAGACCTAGAATTTTATTCAACTTGGGATAGAAGTGGGTTTCTAACCTGGGACCACTTTGCTGGCTGGCAGGATTAAGTGTAGTGGGGAATTTTTTTTATTGTCCATTTGCTGCAAATGGCTTCTTCTCACCAGTTTGGTGTAAAGCTGGCCACAGTTACATAGTAGGTGAGGTTGAAAAAAAAAAAAAAAAAAAAAAAGATCAAAAGTGGTCCGAATTTCAATCAACCTACGGCCAGATCTTTTCGAGAGCAGTCCATCTGCAGAGCGACTGCTTACGAGCAGACTTGCTGGAAAACGTTTGATCAGTGCTGCAGGCAATAGGCTGCAGTGCTGATCAGTGTATTGTGACAGCAGAGGAATCCAGGTGCTTCCACTGTCAGAATACAATGACAATGGGGAGGATTCCCCCCATCCACCTCAACTGTGTAGATGAGAGAATAGGTTCATTTTTGTCATTCAGCCCACTGGAAAAAAAAAAAAAACTAAGCCATGTGTGGCCAGCTTGGGTGTACCACTGGAAAGTAGCTCAGATTTCAATGACACCTCTGGTGTCCAACCTGCGGTCCTTTGCCAATTATTATGTGGCCCTTGGTGCCCCTGCAGGCAGTAGGTGCTAGCACAGGCCAGCAAAGTTAATATCGTCTTTAGCCTGGATTCTAGTTAAAATGTATAATTATTATACAGGATTTATATAGCGCCAACAGTTTACACAGTGCTTTACAACTTGAGGGTAGACAGTACAAATACAATACTACAGTAGGAATCAGAGGATCCTGCTCCTTAGAGCTTACAATCTACGGTAATATAAAATGGCTTATTTTATTTCTCACTATCTTACTTTTTTCTGTGCTACCCAACCTTTTTCACTTTTTAAGTTTTTTTTTTTTTTTCCTCTATCATTTTTTATAATGGATCTTGTTGAGAGAAGTATCAAATGTAACACAAACAATTTTTAAGGGGACTGTTGGGAGCACAAATGTGCAATCAACGATATGTAAAGAAAGGGATTTAATAGCCGTGATCTATAGGGATAGGTTCGGCCTGAGCATAAGTTCGGGCCAAACTTTGGTTGTTTGGACGTTCGGCGAACAACAACATTATGTGGTGTTCGCGGCAAATTCAAAAGCTGCAGAACCCCCTTAAAGTCTATGGGACACTAACATGAAAAACCAAAAGTGCTCATTTTAAAGGCTTATATGCAAGTTATTGTCATAAAAAGTGTTTGGGGACCCGGGTCCTGCCCCAGGGGACATGGATCAATGCAAAAAAAGTTTTAAAAACGGCCGTTTTTTCAGGAGCAGTGATTTTAAGAATGCTTAAAGTTAAATAAAAATAAAATATTCCTTTAAGTATCGTGCCTGGGGGGTGTCTATAGTATGCCTGTAAAGTGGCGCAGTTTACCCGTTTTTAGAACAGTACCACAGCAAAATTATATTTCTAAAGGAAAAAATGTAATTTAAAACTGATTGCGGCTATAATGAATTGTCAGATTCCTTCAATATAGATAAAACTGATTGAAAAAAAAAGGGCATGGGTTCCCCCCCAGTCCATTACCAGGCCCTTCAGGTCTGGTATGAATTAAGGGGAGCCCCGAATAAAAATAAAAAAAAAATAATAAATTGCATGGGGGTCCCCACAAAATCCATACCAGGCCCTTCAGGTCTTGGATGGATATTAAGGGGAACACTGAGCCAATTTTTATTTTTTGGTCTGGTATGGACAACGACAAAGGCCTCATCACCACAACCCTTGCCAGGTGATTGTGGGGGTCTGCGGGCGGGGGGGGCTTATCGGAATCTGGAAGCCCCCTTTAATAAGGGGACCCCCAGACCCTGCCCCCCATGTGAATTGGTAAGGACCAATTCACAAAAAAAAGTGTCAAAAATAGTAAAAATGACAGGAGACACTTTGGGACAAGTCCTTTATTAAAAAATAAAAATGTCCCGCGATGTAAATCCATCTCACGCCGCCCGACGAACCGAAAAATAAAATAAAAAAATCTCAACAGCTCTGCCTCCATGGGAGGCTCCCGCACACTGCACACTTCTTCTGCAGGTGACCCCGCCTTTCTCTGACGTTAGAAGAGGGTGGGATCAAGTGTTTATGTCAGCGAGTGGCCCCGCCCTCAGTTATATAACAGCTGTCATCAAGAAGAAGCGTGCAGTGTGCAGGAGCCTCCCATGGAGGTGGAGCTGCTGCGATTTTTTTTTTTTTTTGGCTCGTCGGGCGGCGTGAGATGGATTTACATTTTTTGATTTTTTAATAAAAGACTTGTCCCAAAGTGTCTGTCATTTTTACTATTTTTGACACTTTATTTTGTGAATTGGTCCTTACCAATTCCAATGGGGGGAGGGCCGGGGTCCCCTTGTTATTTTGCATTGATCCATGTCCCCTGGGGCAGGACCCAGGTCCCCAAACACTTTTTATGGCAACAACTTGCATATAAGCCTTTAAAAAATGAGCACTTTTGATTTTTCACGTTCGTGCCCCATAGACTTTAACGGTGTTCGCGTTTTCGAACAAATTTTTTGCCCGTTCGCAAGTTCTGGTGCGAACCGAACCGGGGGATGTTCGGCTCATCCCTAGTGAGCTATAGCAGGCTGTAATATGTCTCCCCCGTCTTCAAACCTCCTATCCTATAGCATGTTTGCAGTCTCTGACCATCACTTGTAATATACCCATAATCTTTGACAGTCTCCTGTAGCATGTCAGAGCTTTCTGTAGCATTACATTCATTGCATATGATGTGCGGCCCTTCAGGGATGTCAGGGGCCACACTTATGGCCCCCTGCATCAAGAATGTTGACCACCACCGTCTTACGCTGTACAAAGCAGCAGAGTATGTTGGAGATATATAAATAAAAAATGTATGTCAATGTCTCAATGCTTGCTGTTTAACAGAACAGGTGATGGGTACAGTGCTGTAATTATTCAGGATGAATGGATAACTCATTCCGTGGTTCCTGAACTTGGAACAAAGTCTACTGTGTTCAAACATTAAAAGAAATCTTGGATTTTGCTTACACAAGGCCCCAAGATCTGTGTTTGGTAACTGTTTTTAAAAGGTGCACTCCAGCCTAGTTATATTCTGTATCGGTAGCTGCAACTTTGACACCAACATTCATCTGGTACCGTTTCCTTGCTGAATCAAAAGGGATGCTGTTAATTTTATTTTTTATTCTGAATGGTCCTGACTTCACGGGCCCCCCCAAGTTACAAGTACCCCCCTTTGCTAGTTTTCATAGTAATTCTTTTTAGTACACTATAACAAATAGAGAAATGGTCCCGGGTCACAGGGCTGCTGGGCTGTCAGTGCAAAGTATTCAATGTGAGAACAAGATCAAGCACAAGGACATTGTAATTGGTTTTTTTTTCTCTTCTGTTGGTTGAACTAGATGGACTTGTGTCTTTTTTCAACCTGACTATGCAACTACAGTGGGGAAAATAATTATTTGATCCCCTGCAGATTTTGTAAGTTTGACCACTTCCATACCGTAGAAATGAAGGGTCTATAATTTTTTATCATAGGTGTATTTTAAATGATAGAGACAAAATATCAACCAAAAATCCAGAAAAACACATATAACAAATGCTATAAATTAAGTTGCTGTTCAGTGAATAAAATAAGTATTTGACCCCCAAGCATAACATGACTTGGTACTTGGTGGAGAAACCCTTGTTGGCAAGCACAGAGGTAAGACGTTTCTTTGTAGTTGGTGACCAGGTTTGCACACATTTCAGGAGGGATTTTGGTCCACTCTTCTTTACAGATCTTCTCTAAACCCCAAAAGTTCCTTGGCTGTCCCTTGGCAACTTGAAGTTTCAGCTCCCTCCATAAGTTTTCTATAGCATTAAGGTCTGGAGACTGGCTAGACCTTGGAGGAAGAAAAATGTGGACTATGACCCCAAGAACACCATCCCTATAGTCAAGTACGGAGGTGGAAACATTATGCTTTGGGGTGATTTCTCTACTAAAGGTACAGACTGACTTTTCCACATTGAGGGGCCAATGGATGGGGCCATGTATTGTAAAATCTTAGATGAGAACCTTCTTCCCTCAGCCTGAAGATGGGTCATGGATGGTGCTTTCAGCAGGACAATGACCCAAAACATACTGCCAAGGCAGTAAAGGAGTGGTTCAAGAAAAAGCACATTAAGGTCATGGAGTGGCCTAGCCAGTCTCCAGACCGTAATCCTGTAGAAAATTTATGGGGGGAGCTGAAACTTCGAGTTGCCAAGTGACAGCCAAGAAACCTTAAGGATTTAGAGAAGATCTGTAAAAAAAATAGTGGACCAACATACCTCCTGAGATGTGTGCAAACCTGGTAAGCAACTACAAGAAACATCTTATGTCTATGCTTGCCAACAAGGGTTTCTCCACCAAGTACGAAGTCATGTTTTGCTTGGGGATCATATACTTATTTTACTCACTGAACTGCAACTCAACTTATAACATTTGTATCATGTGTTTTTTCTGGACTTTTGGTTGATATACTGTCTATCATTTAAAATACACCTATGATAAAAGTTATAGACTTCATTTCTTTGTACATGGGCAAAATGACAAAATCTGCAGGGGATCAAACAACAATTTCCCCAACTGTATGTAAAGAACAGACCTTCGTAATGCCTTTCTTCCACAGGATCCACACTACAGTCCATATACACCGACAGGTATGTGTTATCAACATTTAGCACAGGAGAACAGTCCATAGGAAGACAATCAAAACATTAGCTTTTTTTTTCCTATCTCCAACCCAAACAAAGCTTGCAGCCAGTAAAAAAATTAAGCAGATGCCGTGTTGTGCGCCAACACTTGGCGACAGATTTCAGTGCCCAAACAGAGCAACGCTGGATTGGCATCACACAGGGAAATGCCTTGAAACAAATTGTACACTGCTTGAGAATTTTCAGATACGCCATATATTACTACGGCCCTTCCTCCAGTACAAGATCAATGCACCCTCTGGCCCAAAACGCACGCAATGAAAAATACAACTGGCACCTATAGAAAAGAATACACAGAGAGCTCCGGAAGCCCATATAGTCAAAGCACATTAGAGTAGAAATGCTACGCAATGGTTTGGAAGACCATTCCACTAGAAAAGGTTACATAGAGGAGAAACAGAGCAAAACGGAAGAAAAGAAAAATTCCCAGCCTTCCATTTATATGAAACTGGTGGTTTTTACAAGTTAAACACATGTACTACTGGGGTCAGAGACTAGAAGGAGGAAACAGGCAATTAGAGGTCTCCAGGGACAGGAAGAATGTTGCCTTTTTCCCTAATTTGTGTGCTTGTTCAAGTGATCCCTGTAGGCTGCTCTATTACTAATAAGTACAAGAGCTGGCGTTTCATCGACTTAACTCTTTGGCAATGTTGGGGCTTGCAGCAAAAACAACTACATCTCTGGTAGTGAAGGGGTTACTACAACCCCTACCGGTACCTCTCACCACCCTTGTTCTGCTCTGAGTCGCACCATGCTCACTCTGCCAGCATCACTTTTACCCTGTGGCATAGCCGATTCAGATGTAAATACCCTGTAGCATCTCAGGAGAACATCTCTGCCAGATAACAGGCTCAATATGGAGCCACTTTGCAGCTTTGTCTGCCGTGCTCTAAACAATGGGAAACTTCAGATATCCAAAGGGTCAACACCTACAGAAACCAGTATACTGTAATCGCATCAGCAGAAGATAAAACCTGATTGGTTGTTATGGGTTACTGCACTTTGATTGTGCCCCGGCAAAAAAGCTCAGTTTTTGCAGCAATCAGGCACTGGGTGATACTCATAGCAACACTTCCAATTGCTTTCATCGCTGCCTAAATGAGCAGGAAATTGCACAGAAACCTTCAGACAAGACCGTATCATACCATAGGCCGCGCTGCAGAATCCTGGGCGTCCGGTCAGAGGCGCAGTGAAGGCACCACATGCTGCTGGTGGCGGAAAAAGGACAGACTGGCTTGCTTCTCTCTCTCTCCACTGCCTGGCTAAACTGACCCCCCTGCTTCCTGCGATCGCCCAGATGTTCCCCTTCTTGCAGAGCGGCGGCAATGCTGCCTCTTAGCCGAGCACAGTGACAGCAGCCAAAAGGGGGGTGGAGCAGTCCATGACAGCCCAAAGAAGGGGAGTGGGCACTGGGAACAGGACAGGAAGGAACCAACACAAACTATTTAAATGCTGAGAGATGATGGGATGGAGATCAGAGACAGGCTGAGACGGCATACCACGCAGAGCGAGGATGTAGCATAGAAATGAGGAACTGAATGAGGACAATGGCTGCGGATGCTCCACGGGATGAGAACAATGACAGCCCCCCATGAAAGGACTGAAGCACAGTTCTAGCTGACCTTTACACACATAACTTTGCATGCCGTTCACCAACTCTGTGCACCAAGGAATGTGACTACAAACAGGATTAAAAGTCAATCTGCTCAGGAGGCTGCCCTCCCTTCTAGCCGTACTTGGCATCAGATGTGGGTGTCCTGTGCCATGGCAAAAAATAAAACCCGAATGTGCGTATGCAGAGCTGACTAACTTTTTAATAGTGGCATTTTGCATCTGTAGGATAGATCAGGGTTTAATGCTGTGTAAATGGGGGAGCAGGCAAGTCACAGCCGCAATAAACTGGATCCCCCGCACTCTGCAGCCCTAACGTGCACCCACAGAGAAGAAGGGGGGTCACGAGTACCAGTGTCTTTTTTGTAGCAGTCTCAACCAGTCGAGGATGCAGTTGCCATGGGGATGAATAGAGTTGCTATGGTTACGGTAGGAGGAGTGAAGGAGGAGGAACAGAAGGAAAAAAATAGACATAAAGGGTTCCGAGTACCCATTACCATGGAGATGTAAAGATGGCAATTATTGCTACATGTATAGTCAATGTATATTTATATATAAATACTAATTTCTACACTAATTAAGCAGATTGGACACAGATGGAGATCCTATATAATAAATAGTTCTGTGATCCTATAATAACCCAAGTAACACATCTTCTAACCTTCTTTAACAGGTTACACATGGCATCTTTCTTATGGCTGAGGAGATGCCCAAAGTGTGTCCCTCCTGCTCTGGGTCTGGATCTGAAACATGGCCCACAACTTCTTTTCGGACTTCCGACAGAGGCTTTAATGACAGAGGAAGAAGATTGGGGGAAGTATTTGTATAATCATATTATAGAACATAACTCACAAGTGCTACATTATTAAGTGGCTTCAGGCCACAGAAGACTTCCATCTAAACTTGTGACTCTAGATCAGGGATCCATAGAATACCAGGGTTCCTTCAGAGACTGCTGGTGGTCCCTTGAGCCTCTTTGAAAAGTACCTTTGACACCAATGAGTTTTCATCTATCTGTAAGGGGGGCAAACTTCCCAATGACCACAAATGTAAGGGGCATGCTTGGCGCTGACCATCGTGCTAATTTACCGTGAGCTGTAGATATAGTAACTTTTGGCAGGGGTTACGTTATTCCAAGAGCTTCTCCATATTGAAAGAGTTGATCAGCTCTAGAACTTATTGCACACCACTGCTGGCATAGACCCATACCTGCTGATACTGGTGTTCTCCAGTGTAGATCTACAGCAGGGGTCTCCAAATTGCAGCCCACGGGCCTGTTGTGGCCCTTTGCCTGCCTTTATCTGGCCCTTGGGGCACTATTCCTCCCACTGACACCAACAATGTGGTACTATTCCTCTCACTGACACCAGGGATGGGGAACGAATTCTCTCACTAATACCAAGAATGGGGGCACTATTCCTTCCACTGACGCCAATGATGTCATTCTTTGTACTCCCCCCGACCACCAAGCCTATGGCATTGTTTACTTCCACCAATGCCAGTGCATTTTCTACTCCCTCTAGCTACAGTTCAGCCCCCCTAAAGTTTTAAGGGCAATAAAATGGCCCTTTATTTCAAAAGTCTGAAGATCTCTGATCTACAGGACTAAAGGATATCAAGTGAAATCCATGATCATTTTATCTCCAGGGCTTACTTACTTAGTGCTGACATACAATGCAACGCTGAATAAAGACGAGTACAGAGTACAATGTCAGTCCGTGTCCCAGAGTAGCTAATGATCTATCGTATCTTCAAGTCATACAAGCACATACACCAATCAGTCATAATGTTAGGACTACTGACAGTTGAAGTGAATAACATCATTGCGTTACAATGGCATCTGAGAGTCAACAGGATATATTAGGCAGCAAGTAATCATGTTGTCCCTGAAGCTGATGGGTTGAAAGCAGAAATATGGGAATTGCAGTTTATTATGTATGGGGCTGCGTATCCGCAGACCGGTCAGGGTGCCCATGCTGACCCGTGACCACAGCCAAAAGCACCTACAATGGGCACTTGAGCATCAGAACTGGACCACGGAGCAACAGAAGAAGGTGGCCTGGTCTGATGATTCACGTTTTCTTTTACGTCATGTAGATAGCCATGTGAGCGTGCATCACTTTCCTAGGGAACATATGACACCAGGGTGCAGTATGGGAAGAAGGAAAGCCGAAAGAGGCAGTGTGATGCTTTGGGCAATGTTCTGCTCTGAAACCTCGGATCCTCGGATCCTACCATTCATGTGGATGTTATTTGACACATACCATTTACCCAAATACTGTTGCTGACTTGGAAACCATATTTCCTGATGGCAGTGGCCTCTTTCAACAGGATAATGTGCCCTGCCACAGTGAAAAAAGGTTTGAAGAACAAGTTTGTGGTGTTGACTGGGCCTCCAAATTCTCCAGATCTCAATCCATCCAGCATCTGTGGGATGTGTTGGAAAAACAAGCCTGGTCTATGGAGCCCCACTTTGTAACTTACAGGATTTAAAGGATCTACTACTGACGGCTTGGTGAAAGATACCACAGTTTACCTATAGAGGTCTAGTGGCATCCATGCTTTGATAGGTCAGGGCTGTTTTGGCAGTAAAAGTGGCTGTTTTTGGTGGCAAACGGGGGACCTACTTAATACACTTCCATGCAGGACAGAGGAACAGGTTCCCTTTAATCCCCTGTCCCAAGCAGCACCTACTCACCTTTCCTTCACTACTTAGCCACCCAGTGACTTGTTGCACTTGAAAGGACTGCATGAGAATACAAAACATATCAACACAGGCCTTAAATCTGTGTCGGGGCCCCATAATCTATATAAAATACAAATGTACACACACACATATACCTGATATCTCCTGTATAGGTACGGCTTTGCATGGGGTGAACTGTACTCTCAAGGTGCTTTGGTTGCAGTCGGTGACATTCCATCAAAGAACGCTTGTAAAAGGAGGAGTGTGACAAAGGTGACAAGGGCACAGAGCCAGTATAGGATTAAAGGAGTGACAGTGCTTATTTAAGAGGGAGCTGTATTACGTGACTACATGAATTGCATGCACAGATTACTGATAATGGCAACCTCTGCAACAGGCAAAACATCTAATAAGGTATCCACAGGTATGAGATGACAGTCCTAGGATTTCATACCTGTGCTGTTAGGAAGAAATTTGATTAGGAAATCTGTTGTGACAGCTAATGTCCCTCTTCTGATAATCCAGACCAATCTCCTACTCCCCAACCAGCCACCTCCACCGAATGAACCAAGCTCTGACAGCGCACAGATCACATCTGCAGAATCAACTGACCTTTGTATCAATGGGTAGTTTGAAGGAAACCTGAGTCAAGAGAATATGAAGGCTGCCACTGCTGATACCGGCTTTTGAAGATAACATTTCCTGGCCGTTATGCTGATCCACTGGCTTCAATGGGACAGTGCACCAGAAGTTCTGACTTCACTATGACCTTCTAATCTGCTTTCTTGTTCAGGTTTAGGTACTACAAATGTACTGAAGCCAGAGACCTCCAGGCAACTAGCATTTTCAGCAATGGCAAACTCCATATTTGTCCCACTGTTTTTCAGAAGTCTTTGAAAGCCTCACTTGATCTGGTGTATCATTGGAGCAAAATCCTCTGCTCTCTGTTATGGCAGATACTTTTTACTAATATGGACTGTGGAACCAGCACAGAGACTTTGAATCAGCAGATACCGACAGGAGGTGGAAGAGAACCATAAGGCCCAGGTGGTTTTGAGGGGTCTAGGGACCATATGGCCCAGGTGGTTTTGAGGGGTCTAGGGACCATATGGCTCAGGTGGTTTTGAGGGGTCTAGGGACCATATGGCTCAGGTGGTTTTGAGGGGTCTAGGGACCATAAGGCCCAGGTGGTGTTGAGGTGCCTAGGGACCATAAGGCCCAGGTGGTGTTGAGGTGCCTAGGGACCATAAGGCCCAGGTGGTGTTGAGGTGCCTAGGGACCATAAGGCCCAGGTGGTTTCTCACGGATGCGATGTGGGAACCAGCGTGATTCCAGTGCGGGTGTCAATGTAAAGTTAATGACACCCCCAGATCGTTTCACAGATAGCAGTGCGAACTGTCAAATGGTACAGGAATCGGATCGCATGGGTGTGAACACCCATGCGATCCGATTCCAGTGCGGGACATAAAAAAAAAGAAAAAAAAGGAGTCCTACAGCATTTTTGTGTGAATGCGATGCGAGTTCAGCCAAAATTGGCCCTATTATATGAATGTGAGTTGGGGACCTTGGATTGTGGGCTCCTTGAGGGTAGGGACCGATGTGAGTGTGTGATGTATGTGTGGAGCGCTGCGTAAATTGACGGTGCTATGTGGGTACCTTAAATAAAATAATAATATAATAGATGAGCATCTTAATGAGACACAATGTACAGGGATAGGGACAAATTGTAGACACACTCACTCGTGTTGAACTGGATGGACTGGTGTCTTTATTCAACCTTACTATGTAACTACATCTGTATGGTTGAATTTGCATCACACAGACATCGCATGTGATCTGCATAGCAATGCAGTGCGAATCACATGCAATGTCTGTGTTCGCACAAGTGGGAACCCAGGCTTAAGGTGCCTAGGGATCATAAGGCCCAGGTGGTTTTTCAGATGCCTAGGGACCAGGAGGCCCAGTTGGTATTAGGAGTAAGCTAGACACGTAACATGCAGTAGCATCTAGTAGAAAATAATCGCACATGGTTAGAGCACTGCACAATTAGTAAAGACTGACAGCTGCTACATACAACCTGTGTATCTTATTCCATAGGGAGCCATTTGTTTAATCTGTTTCGTGATCAACTGAAACCCATAGCAAATAATCATTTTAGTCCTACTAGTAATGTCACTATCACGAGATCAGGATGTTTTTCAGGATCAAGATCAAGAACTTCCTCACACCATTTCAACACAATCTGCAGGTCATGATTAACTTAGGCATAACGCAAGGGTGCACAGAAAACAATTGCTTTCTATGTGCCCTGTTCACACCATGATGCTGTGTTGAAGTGTTCTGCATAAAATGTTGTATTTTTACACAGAACACCACATGACACTGCAACACACTACGGTGCATAGAGATGAAGTGTCGTTTTGTGACATTTAAAAAAAAAAAGAACTGCAATGTGTTGCGGCAAAGCCGTGTACTGACCCTACACAACGCACACAACGCAGGTATTGTAGTGTGCGGGCTGCTGTGAGTGAGACCCAGGACAGGCTTGTGGTATAGGAGACCTTCAGGCCTCATTCACGCTGGCGATGACATATGTGCGTTTATAGGACATTTCTAATCGCATATAAAGGTGTGTAATTATTTTATTATTGGGATAAATCCTATTAGGAAGATTCCATAAAGCAATTCTAATAGTTTGCTGGCATTACCTTGGCCTGCACCTAATTCATGAAACCTTAGCGCCAGTTTTGGTACTAGTACCGACACGTGACAGGTTTAGTATGTTCTTTCTACCGCTACTTTTAGAATCTGATGTTTTGGCTGGAACAGATTCAAAAGAATTACCAACAGTTCACAGAGAGGCAAAGTGGCGGTAAGTAAGGCCAGCTGGGAGTTGGCGTACGGACACCAGTGCTCCTTGGATTGCTAGGACGCCAGCAGCCATATTTGGGTAATGACATCAGCTAGCACCCCTGTCCATTTATGGTCACTCAAAGTGGCTGTAAACCTCAGACATGAAACATGAACAAAGCATATCCCTTTATAGTGTATACTTAGTGCAATTCAGAGCGCTAAGAGTAATTTCTGCTGTTTGCTTCATTCTTCTCCTATCAGCATTAATCACTTCTGGCAAGTTTTCCTCACACCAAGAAATAAAAAGGTGACAGGGAGGGAGATGGGGGTGGGGTGTCTCTTTCCTCCAATCAGCTCTCAGAGCTCTCCTCACTGAGATCTGCAGAGTGTAACTTCAACTCTCTGCCCCGTTTTCTGACAGCTCAGACGAGCTGTATAAATTCTGGACTTTGAATGGCTGTAGAGAGGGAAAAGACTGCAGATAAACAGGTACAACTTAGGTGAGAGGTTTTGTTTTGTCTGTGTGTATCACCTGAGGCCAGTCACGTCACTGGGTATATATAAGGGTTTACAGCCACTTTAATAGGGCAAGGAATAGGTCATTGGTTGCTAGGATGCTGTCGGCAGTCCAGGGGCAAATTAGTATATTCTAAACAGACCCAAATGTATGTAAATAGCAGTACTTTTAAATGTAGGAGAACTTGATCTGGGAAGTATAAGATTTTTTTTTGTTAGCATTTGTTAAGGATACAAAAGCGAAAACCGGTAAACAGATGGAGCAGACATATACAGTATAATGTAGAACTTTACAGGAAACCCGTGTCTGGACACCCAAAGAAAAACACAGAGGTATTTGACAAATGGGATGCAATACATTTGTGTATACTTCTGAGATAATTCCTCCTAGACTTAAATAACCCCAACCCCGGAGGCTTGTGTGAATGCAGCCTCAGGGGGTGCAGGGAAGGGACCCGCAGACATATAAAAGATGCTGGTGGCAGTTGGGGGTGTGGTTAAATGTCAAACCCGCCCACCAGCTGTCATTCTCCACTGTGGCCCCTGCCCACAAGCTGTCATTCTCCACTGTGGCCCCTGCCCACAAGCTGTCATTCTCCAGTGGGGCAGGCTGCAGGCAGTGATCGACAGGTGGTGGTGGGTAAGCAGGATGATCAGCGCAGGCCTGGCATGCACAGTAACGCTGGGTAGAGCTGACACCATGCTACTTTCCAAGTAGAAGAATAGAAGCTGAGGCTGTAAATTTGTGACTGATCGCTGTGAACTGTGAAGGTGGGTGGGTAGGGAGTATATGAGCAAGGTGGTGGGCACATCCAACCAATCTGTGCCAAAAAAAAAGGTTCAGCTTGGCAGTGAATTTGGGCTAAAGAAGGTGATGGTCAGTGAATAGAAGTCAAAAATTTGTATTGAAAACATTTCAGATCCATCTATCCAAGTGCGGCCCGCTGGTGTCACTGCCTCTGTAGCCCAAGTCTTTTCTAACCATGCCTCATGACACCTCTAGAGGGCGCCATCTAATACAAATTCTCATGGCAGGAACAGAAGTCTTAAAGTAGTTGTAAACCTCAGACATGAAGTATGAACAAAGCATATCCCTCTATAGTATGTCTCAATCCAGAGCACTAAGTGTCATTTCTGTCTGCTGCTTTGTTCCTCTGCTTTTAGCATGAATCACTTCTGACAAGTTTTCCTGACACCAAGAGAAAGAAGGTGACAGGGGAGGGAGCTCAAGCACACAGCCTGCGATTGACAGCCTCAGATCTCCTGTGTGAAAGAAGGTGCGTCCTTTCCCTCCAATAAGCTGTCAGATCTCTCCTCACTGAGATCTGCAGACTGTAATTTCAGCTCTCCGCCCCTTACTTCCTGAAAACTCAGACAAACTTTATAAATTCTGCACTATGAGAGAAAAGAGGACTGCAGATAAACAGGGACAATGTATGTAGAAGAATGTTTCATCTCTGTGTATACATGAAAAAAAGACAGTCACTTCCAGCGCTAAGGGGTTTTCTAAAGTGAAGGGCAACAGGGACATCAGTATCTCAAGACTGGGTGGATGCTGCCTTCCTCAGATGTGGTGATCCAATAGAAACTGCAAAAAAAGACAAAAAAATGGAAGGGGCGCACACCTAGTGCATTACCAATGACATTTAATAATTAATAAAATTCATAAAAGGTAGGTGCTTACAAACAGCCACTCTAATAAGCCAAAAAAAACACAGTGTAGAGACATGTGCTATATACCATCACTGACGCGTTTCAGGTGTGCACCCCCTTCCTCAGAGCTGGGCTACCTGAAACGTGTCAGCTTATACCCCAGGATGGTATATAGCGTCTCTACACTGTGCGTTTTTGGCTTATTAGAGTTGCTGTTTGGGCGTACCTAGCTTTTTAAAATGTTATTAATTATTAAATGTCAGTGGTAATGCACTAGGTGTGTCATCTCTGTGTATCACCTGAGGCCAGTCCCTTCACTGGGTTTACAACCACTTTAACCCCTTCCCGCATCCCTTTTAAATAGGTGTTTATTGAGGGGCTGGGGGTTGATGGACTTCCTGATCATGTGACCAATGTGATTGGCTGTTGTAGTGGTTCCATAATCAGAAGCCCATCCCACCAGCTTCAGATCATAGAAACCAAGAGAGAGCGTTCTCAGCACAGACAACTCTGCCGTCCATGGACATATGTGCCGTGTGTGGGCTTTAAGGCCCACCCTCTTTGCCCCCGCACATATGTGCCACTTGGGCAGCAAGAGGTTAAAGCTGAATTCTAGCCATACCTTCTGTCTTGCACAGTTCTAGAACCTCCTCTCCTGTACTGAAAATACTTGCTCTGATTTCATTGGATACTGTGAGCTTCTCCCTGTGTGCATTAGAAGCTCCAGCAAGCCCGGCAGAGCCCGCCTCACTTCCTGGCTGCAGAACTTCCAGCATCATCTATGACTTTCCTCCCTGGCCTCTGTCCTTGGCCCGCCCATTTCAGTTTTTTTTCAATCATGGGGGCTCAGAATCACACATGGGCAGTGCCTAGGATGATCTGCAGTATTGAGGAAGCTACATACAGCCACTACCCTCAGCCATGATCTGCAGTATTGAGGAAGCTACATACAGCCTCTACCCTCAGCCATGGTCTTCATTATTGAGGAAGCTACATACAGCCTCTACCCCAGCCATGGTCTGCAGTATTGAGGAAGCTACATGCACAGCCTCTACCTCCAGCCATGGTCTGCAGTATTGAGGAAGCTACATACAGCCTCTACCCCCAGCCATGATCTGCAGTATTGAGGAAGCTACATACAGCCTCTACCCCTAGCCATGGTCTTCATTATTGAGGAAGCTACATACAGCCTCTACCCCCAGCCATGGTCTGCATTATTGAGGAAGCTACATACAGCCTCTACCCCCAGCCATGGTCTGCAGTATTGAGGAAGCTACATACAGCCTCTACCCCCAGCCATGATCTGCAGTATTGAGGAAGCTACATACAGCCTCTACCCCCAGCCAACATCTGAAGTATTGAGGAAGCTACATACAGCCTCTACCCCCAGCCATGATCTGAAGTATTGAGGAAGCTACATACAGCCTCTACCCCCAGCCATGGTCTGCATTATTGAGGAAGCTACATACAGCCTCTACCCCCAGCCATGGTCTGCAGTATTGAGGAAGCTACATACAGCCTCTACCCTCAGCCATGATCTGCAGTATTGAAGAAGCTACATACAGCCTCTACCCCCAGCCATGGTCTTCATTATTGAGGAAGCTACATACAGCCTCTACCCCCAGCCATGGTCTGCATTATTGAGGAAGCTACGTACAGCCTCTACCCCCAGCCATGGTCTGCAGTATTGAGGAAGCTACATACAGCCTCTACCCCCAGCCATGATCTGCAGTATTGAGGAAGCTACATACAGCCTCTACCCCCAGCCATGATCTGCAGTATTGAGGAAGCTACATACAGCTTCTACCCCCAGCCATGGTCTTCATTATTGAGGAAGCTACATACAGCCTCTACCCCCAGCCATGGTCTGCAGTATTGAGGAAGCTACATACAGCCTCTACCCCCAGCCATGATCTGCAGTATTGAGGAAGCTACATACAGCCTCTACCCCCAGCCAACATCTGAAGTATTGAGGAAGCTACATACAGCCTCTACCCCCAGCCATGGTCTGCAGTATTGAGGAAGCTACATACAGCCTCTACCCTCAGCCATGATCTGCAGTATTGAGGAAGCTACGTACAGCCTCTACCCCCAGCCATGGTCTGCAGTATTGAGGAAGCTACATACAGCCTCTACCCCCAGCCATGATCTGCAGTATTGAGGAAGCTACATACAGCCTCTACCCCCAGCCATGGTCTTCATTATTGAGGAAGCTACATACAGCCTCTACCCCCAGCCATGATCTGCAGTATTGAGGAAGCTACATACAGCTTCTACCCCCAGCCATGGTCTTCATTATTGAGGAAGCTACATACAGCCTCTACCCCCAGCCATGGTCTGCAGTATTGAGGAAGCTACATACAGCCTCTACCCCCAGCCATGATCTGCAGTATTGAGGAAGCTACATACAGCCTCTACCCCCAGCCAACATCTGAAGTATTGAGGAAGCTACATACAGCCTCTACCCCCAGCCATGGTCTGCAGTATTGAGGAAGCTACATGCACAGCCTCTACCCCCAGCCATGGTCTTCATTATTGAGGAAGCTACATACAGCCTCTACCCCAGCCAAGATCTGAAGTATTGAGGAAGTTACATACAGCCTCTACCCCCAGCAATGGTCTTCATTATTGAGCAAGCTACATACAGCCTCTACCCCAGCCAAGATCTGAAGTATTGAGGAAGCTACATACAGCCTCTACCCCCAGCCATGATCTGAAGTATTGAGGAAGCTACATACAGCCTCTACCCCCAGCCATGGTCTGCAGTATTGAGAAAGCTACATATAGCCTCTACCCCCAGCCATGGTCTTCATTATTGAGGAAGCTACATACAGCCTCTACCCCCAGCCATGGTCTGCAGTATTGAGGAAGCTACATACAGCCTCTACCCCCAGCCATGGTCTGCAGTATTGAGAAAGCTACATACAGCCTCTACCCCCAGCCATGGTCTGAAGTATTGAGGAAGCTACATACAGCCTCTACCCCCAGCCATGGTCTGCAGTATTGAGGAAGATACATACAGCCTCTACCCCCAGCCATGATCTGCCTGCATGTCATAGAGAAGTACAGAGACCCAGTGATGGCAAAAAAAAATAATTCCAATAAAAATGGAAAAGCTTTTATTTAAAAATGATATTAGCATGTTGATGAGGGGAAGGCAAATATAAAAAGACTAACTTCCGTTTTAACAATTAGCAGTAATGGTGGGCAGAAAAGGGCAGATGTCTTCCTGAGAACAAACAGGAGAAGCCACAAGGATTGGCTCCCTTTCAGACATTTTCCAACAAGCTGTGTGTTGTAATGAGTGTCTTAGGCGGTCAGAATGGCACGTTATGATTGTAGAGAAGGCGGCCATCACAGATCTCTCACCGGATGTTTCATTGACCCGACCAAACAGGACCACACTGAATATTCTTGGCCCTCAGTAAAGCAGAGAAAAAAAAAGCCTTTTTTCCAGGTTTCACCTGTAATCAAAAGTCCACCCCAGCAATGGGCTTCCTGCGGAGCATTCAAGTCCCCATTCAATAGAATCACTGGAGCCCACATCCAATGAATTGGTAATGGATGCAGTTTATATAATCTATTATTTCTCCACTCCAAAGGAAGGATTATGTATTACTAGGAATTATTTACTAGGAAAAGCGCACAGAATTGTTCTAAATATATACCAGCTCTAGATATAGTGCATAGGGGTGGGGGTGGATGTGAAATAACTATAGCCTCTAGATATAATCAATAACCCTAATGGACTTGTATGGATTTATCTACTGTACACCCGTATGAGTCACAAGAGCACACCCTCTACTTACATAACATTCTACTATCACAGGCGTCACAACACAACACTACTAACGTCTACTACAAGGATTCCATTATTCTGCCCTTCTTTAGTTCCAACGTCCCGAAATCTATTGGAATCGCTGCTGTCAAATGATTATTTGTGCCAATGAAAGGGTAAGGGCATCCAAGGACAAAAAATGTTTTTTTTTTCCCCATTTTTGATACAACATGAAATGGTTAACGTGGAGGGGGTTAGAACACCTGGCAGGTTTTTATTGCTGTCTGTGCCCCTGTAAGGCTCCATTCACACTTGTACGACTCCAAAGTTGAACCGACTTTGGAGTGCAACTTTGATGCAAGTTTGGATAGGTGCAACTTGGATACGACTTTGGCTTTGACCAGCGATAATGGACAACTGTTGCACACAAGTTGCATTGTATAACATTCAGGTACGACTTTCACGCAACTTCTGAGGGTTAACATTAAAGTCTATGGTCTTTAAGTTGCATGAAAGTATGAAAGTTGGACCAAAGTAGTGCATGAAGAACTTTGAAGTTGCTGCATATAAGAACGGTTATCATTGGAAAACGACTTGTCATGCAACTTATGTCCAAAGTTGCATAAGTGTGAATGGAGCCTGAGGAACATTTAACCTACTTATCCTGGTGACCATTATCACTGAAAGTGAAAGAAAATCCCAAATTTTGGAGTTATCCCCAGAACAGAGATAATCTTCCAAAGGGGGGCAATATGGGGGGTGAATGTACTTCCCATTGGAGGCATTCACCCCAATGGAACACAACTGGCACAAAAAAAAAAACTGAGTATAGAACCCTCTCTAAAGCCGGCCATAGATGGCTCAAAATTCGGCTGGTCCAGCAGGTACCCACCAAATTTCGATCCATCAATGGGCATGTTGGTTAATCTCTTATTCGACTTCTTTACAACCAGTCTGTTGGAAAATGTATCTGATGAGTGAATACTGATGGCAGGGAACTCCCCCCACTGTCAGAATAAAATAGCTCCACAAGAGGGATTCCCCCATCCACCTCCAACGTGTGCATGGGGGAATCCAACCATTTTCTTTCATCAAACCCTCTAGTCCAGGGGTCTTTAAAACTACGGCCCTCCAGTTGTTCAGGAACTACAATGCCCATCATGCCTAGTCATGTCTGTGAATGTCAGAGTTTTACAATGCCTCATGGGACATGTAGTTCTACAAAAGCTGGAGGGCCAGAGTTTGAACATTCCCGCTCTAGTCAAATAAAAGAAAATGAATCATGTATGGCCTTTGCCTTACTCTATTCAACATAAAAAAAAGTTTTGGTTTGAGTTCTACTTAAATCTCCTCTTTTTTTTGCTGTGTTCTATTAGGGAGGCTTTTCCTCACTTCCTGCCCTATAGACACAGGAGGGGGTCAGGAGAAATCTTAAATGCACTTCTTTAAAAAAAAAAATATATATATATATATATATATATATATATATATATATATATATATATATATATATATTTTAAATAAATACAAATACACCCATATTGCAAAAAGAAATAATATGCATTTATTAATCTTTTGCACTGAAGCTTGCAAAGGATTGCACCCTCAATCAGTGCATTACATGGACAATGCACAGGCGCATGCAGACTATTCTTCCAGCCCCAGACCTTCGTTTATAGAGCTGGAGGAATTATTCAATGGCCCATGAGTATGATTCACAGAGTCTATGAATGGATGACATCACTGTGTGGGCACAGCCACGCCAAATTAAAGTGATACTAAAGGCAATTTTTTTTTTTTTTTAAATATAAAAAGATGTTATAATTGCCTGCTCTGTTCAAGGATATTGCAGAGGGGTCCCTTACCTCCTATCCTAGCAGTCTTCTGCCAGCGCTGTCCACTCCTCCGGGTGCTCTCTTAGCAAGCTGGGTGCTAAAGAAACACCTTCATTCATGTTACTGAGCCGGGCTGTGTGCATCCATAAAACATTAGAATTGTTCGATTAATCGTTAAAAAATAGCAGAGACCCTAGAGAATAAAATGGCGGTCATTGCAATATTTTATGTCACACTGTATTTGCGCAGCGATCTTTCAAAAACAATTTTTGGGGAAAAAAATACACTTTAATGGCCGTCTTCTCTACAAAAAATACATTTCAATGAATTAAAAAGAAACAAAATCGTAAAGTTAGCCAAATTTTTTGTATATCGTGAAAGGATGATGTTACACCGCGAGAATCGCGATCTTTATTCTAAGCAAAAAAAAAAAAAAAAAAATCATGATTCTCATTGTATCCAGAATTGTGTAGCTCAAACACACATAGTGCTGGTAAGCCACGCCCCTGATCTCACCTCAAAGGAGTCGGACTTACCTATGGCTCCCACTGCCCTCAGTGTCTCCTGTGAACGCAGCAAGTGATGGGAGCCGTGCTGGAGCGGTGATGGGAGTCAGGTAAGTGTTTAGGGTTGGGAATCGGTAGAACAACAAAATTTATGTTCTTTTTTTCCCACAAATAGAGCTTTCTTTTGATGGTATTTGATCTGCGGTTTATTTTTTTAGCGCTACAAAAAAAAAAAAAAAAAAGACCGACAATTTTGAAAAAAAAAAGCAATATTTGTTACTTTTTTCTATAATAAATATCCCGCCCCCCCCAAAAAAAATGTCTTCATCAGTTTAGGCCAATATGTATTCTTCTACATATTTTTGGTAAAAAAAAAAAAATCCCAATAAGTGTATATTGATCGGTTTGTGCAAAAGTTATAGTGTCTACAAAATAGGGGATAGATTTATGGCATTTTTATTTTTATTTTACTACTAATGGCGGTGATCTGCGTTTTTTAGCAGGAAATGCGACAATGCGGCGGACAGATCGGACACTTGACACCGTTTTGGGACCAGTGACATTTATAGAGTGATCAGTGCTATAAATAGCCACTGATTACTGTATAAATGTCACTGGCAGGGAAAGGGTTAACACTAGGGGGCGATCAAGGGGTTAAATGTGTCCTAGGGAGGTGTTTTTAACTGTGGGGAGATGGGACTGACAGGGAGTAGAGAGAGAAAGCTGTTCCTGATCATGAGGAACAACAGAACAGAACAAGGATCTGTCTGTTTACATTGACAGATCCCGGTTCTGGCTCTGTAAGGAGCGATCGCGGGTGGCCGGCAGACATTGCAGCCACTGGCCATGCGCATAGGCTCCGGGGGATGCGGTGCTGGCTACAGCCTTTTTAGAGCGCCAACGTACGACTGCGATTTGTGCAGCCGTGCCAACCTGCCGCAGTACAGCTGCAGCGGGTGGTCGGCAAGTAGTTAACCTTAATGCAGAGAATGCATTCTAAGGTAAAAAAAAAAGAAATATACAGAATGCTGCGAGGAGTAGAGCCCTGAAATTCAGGTAAGTAGACCCCCCGTGTTCCATGTTATACCCTAAATAGGAGTTTGCCATAACATGATGTGAAAGTTGGAGTTAGCCTCTTGGAAGACTTCCTCTTTCTGTTGTGGTAACAAGTGAAAGTGTTGGGTTTTCTCCGACTTCCGATGACAGTGATCACAAGGACAAGTAGAGGACAAATCTTACCACCGATGGTTCTACACGTCACTGACCTGCCAGGAAATGTCCCGACAACAGAATAGCTGCTCTGTGTAACAGAGGTTCCCCGTTCTTTCTGCCAAATACTTTGGCTTTATTAAAGGTTTGGTTTTATTAGACGTTTTGCTGCCAAGGGCTTTGGACTGCACTCAGTATAGGCATCAATGGGCATTTATTAGGAAGGCCCGTTTGCTCCTCAAGCATGCTGTTCATTCCCATGAACTGTTTGGATTTAGTTCTATCCCATACATGTGGATTTCCAATTATTGATATAAATGATATCCTGTAGAACAGGGATATGCAATTAGTGGACCTCCAGCTGTTGCAAAACAAGTCCCATCGTACCTCTGGGTGTCATGCTTGTGGCTGTCAGAGTCTTGCAATGCCTCATGGGACTTGTAGTTCTGCAACGGCTGGAGGTCCGCTAATTGCAAATCCCTGCTGTAGACCGTCGCATAACAAGACCCTGCCATAGATCCGCACTGTGAGCTCAGCCTGATTCTGGGACAGGATGAGACCTATTAAAGGCCAATTGGTTGGCATTACACTGATAACACTAGAGAACCCCCGGGGAAAGAAGAGGCAGAGAGAGAGGAGAGCCGAGTAAAGACATGGGGGTGACCAAAGGGAACAGGCTGAGTGTGACGTATGAAGGAAAGAAGAGGACATGTAAAGCAGCCAGTCCCAATTCCCTTCCTTTATCCCAGTGAAGGCTACGACAGTTTTCCCATTTATTACGGGGTCCTAGGGCACAATAACACAAATACACAGGTCAGCCTTTGCTTTAAATGTGTGCAACAGATTAAAAAGTTCCTTTTTTGTGTCAAACAACTTGCCAATGGCAGTGCAGGAAACAGCAACGCATGTAAATGCACATGGAGAGGTCTGTGCCTGTGACCCAAGCAGGGTGGATAAAAATCAATGTTTTTTTTCTTAAAAATAAAAAAAATAGGATTTTTTTATTTATTTAAATCAGATTTGTGGGATTTTTTTAAAAAAATTGGAGTAAAAATCTATCTAAAAGATAGTTTTCTATTTGAGATACATAAATAATTTAGTTTATTCAGCATGAACTGGAGCTTAGTTATGCAGCATGAGGCTGTATATTCTGCAATATTTACATTTTTGGTAAACTCATTCAATGAACCCAAGCTCTGCAAGCTGAGATAACATGCACTGCATTGATGCATTAACATAATTTCACAGTCACCATGAGATAACACAAAGTTCTGGAATATTCCTTCATCCCATTGTTTTGCAAATCTATGTACACTACAAACTGGATGATTGAATTGGTTCTGATATCGCTGTTTTTACGAATTTTATGCTAAATAGGAAACCTAAATTTTGTTTGCAAAAAAGATCCTAACTACCAGCAAGAATAAGTCGTTACATTTAAAGAACACCTGTCATTTCTGATCCATCATGGCAGCGCCTGTTAGCGGGCATCCACTCACCTGCTGCCGCCTCGTCCCTCACCTTGTTGTGTCACTGCCACATCACCAGCCGTCCCATTAAAGTGAATGGGACTGTCGGTGAGACAACAGCGGGTCAGAGGAGGAGCTTCTGGGGGACAGAGATGACAGTTGCTCTTTAAAAATTATGATTTAAATCAAGTCTTTTTGCTAGTGATTTAAATCAGGATTTAAAATTGACTTGATTTAAATCAAATCCACCCTGGACCCAAGTACTGAAATCAGGAGATCAACATGCCAGCCAAGCAACCTGCATTTTTCAAAAAGATGCATCAGCCTCCAAATTGTGTTTGTAAAGTGGGATCGAACTCAAAATGTAAAAAAAAAAAAAAAAAAAAAAAAAAAGCTGCCAGGCAGGGTTTTTGACGCTATTGGTCTCCTTTGTCATAAATGCTGCCCCCTGCCTGTCAGCAGTAATATACACTAAGCCGCGCATGCACAGCTCACAGTACAATTTACGGCATGATGAAGTGACGCCCATGCGCATGCGCAGGAGTGAGATATCGTGGCCCAGCCAATCAAGCTGCCAAACCTGAATGAAAACTGGGAAAACAGGGAGGCATCAGAGCACAAATAGTGCTGCCCTGGAGGGCATCCTTTGACAGAGAAGTCTGTCATAATGTGCTGGTATGTGGCATAAACCAGCACAGGGTCCTTTCTTAAAAACAAAACAAAAAACAAAAAACACAGGGTTTATTAACGCTTTAATATGTTTCCTTTAAAGTGGTAGTAAACCCTTCCATATACCCAGTGAAGGGACTATCCTCAGGTGATACATGGAGCTCTACCTGTCTGTCTGCAGTTTTCTCTCCTCTACATCCATTCAAAGTGCAGAATTTATAAAGTTTGTCTGAGAATTCAGAAAAAAGGGGGAGGAGAGCTGAAGTTACGCTCTGCAGAGGTCAGTGAGGAGAGCTCTGAAAGCTGATTGGAGGGAAGAGACCCCCCCCCCTTCACACAGGAACAGAGTTGAGGCTGTCAATCAGCTGGTTATCCCTCCCCTGTCACCACTTTTCTCTTGGTGTCAGGAAAACTCGTCAGAAGCGATTCATGCTGATAGAGGAACAAAGCAGCAGCCAGAACTGACATTTAGTGGTCTTAATTGAGACAAGCACACACTATAGATGAATGTGCTTTGTTCATATATCATGACTGAGGTTTACAACTACTTTCAGCCCAGGTGCGAGTTAGAAATTGTGTGGGTTCAGCTGAACTCAAACCAGCAATGCAGTCCGACTTCGGGGGCGATTTGACAGATATCTGTGCATTCCTGTACAGGTATCTATTTAAACTGCCCTCAAAGTCCCCAAAAGTAGTACAGGAACGACTTTTGGGAATCTGTGCGCCGCCCCAAAGTCGGAGCTGCACCCATTCGTACCGTGCCATTGCTGGCAATAGCTGCCAATTTGGCATTCGATTTGACATGTCGGCCAAATCAGCCCAATGTGATCGTGGGCTAAGTCTCAAAATAATGGTTTTCAGAAAGCCCAAAATGTGACTTCCATTGCTGTGGGACCAGAAATACCTAGCTTAGGCTGGCCATACACAACTCAGATTTCAGCTGATTAACACTTGACCTGTGGGAGACCCTGCCCACGTCACATGGCTTGACAAATGACAGAGAATAAAGGAGATAGTCGATCGACTGCTGTCACTGTTCAGGTGTTGACAAGCTGCAGGTTCTGGTTATAAATACTAGGCATTGGAAGATTTGTCCATCCACTGTTTAGAAAATATTTGGGGAATCTATAGATTTATCTTTTACAACCCACAAAGCTAAATGAGAGAAATCTTTATGTGTATGGACAAGCTTTAGGATCCCCACTAAAACCAGCAAAAAAGAATAGAGCAACATTGGACACAACACATCAATGACATCTCTTGGCTGCCCCCAACAAATGTATTGTTCATTAGTGCTGAGATTTCACCCACAGACTCTGCAACTGAGAACACATACAATCTACAATCGTCGGGGGATGGAGAGAACACATACAATCGTCGGGGGACGGAGAGAACACATACAATCGTCGGGGGATGGAGAGAACACATACAATCGTTGGGGGATGGAGAGAACACATACAATCGTCGGGGGGATGGAGAGAACACATACAATCGTTGGGGGATGGAGAGAACACATACAATCGTCGGGGGATGGAGAGAACACATACAATCGTCGGGGGATGGAGAGAACACATACAATCGTCGGGGGATGGAGAGAACACATACAATCGTCGGGGGATGGAGAGAACACATACAATCGTCGGGGGATGGAGAGAACACATACAATCGTCGGGGGATGGAGAGAACACATACAATCGTTGGGGGATGGAGAGAACACATACAATCGTCGGGGGATGGAGAGAACACATACAATCGTCGGGGGATGGAGAGAACACATACAATCGTCGGGGGTTGGAGAGAACACATACAATCGTCGGGGGATGGAGAGAACGCATACAATCGTTGGGGGATGGAGAGAACGCATACAATCGTCGGGGGATGGAGAGGACGCATACAATCGTCGGGGGATGGAGAGAACGCATACAATCGTCGGGGGTTGGAGAGAACGCATACAATCGTCGGGGGATGGAGAGAACACATACAATCGTCGGGGGTTGGAGAGAACACATACAATCGTCGGGGGTTGGAGAGAACACATACAATCGTCGGGGGATGGAGAGAACGCATACAATCGTCGGGGGATGGAGAGAACGCATACAATCGTCGGGGGATGGAGAGAACGCATACAATCGTCGGGGGATGGAGAGAACGCATACAATCGTCGGGGGTTGGAGAGAACGCATACAATCGTCGGGGGATGGAGAGAACACATACAATCGTCGGGGGATGGAGAGAACACATACAATCGTCGGGGGATGGAGAGAACACATACAATCGTCGGGGGATGGAGAGAACACATACAATCGTCGGGGGATGGAGAGAACACATACAATCGTCGGGGGATGGAGAGAACACATACAATCGTCGGGGGATGGAGAGAACACATACAATCGTTGGGGGATGGAGAGAACACATACAATCGTCGGGGGATGGAGAGAACACATACAATCGTCGGGGGATGGAGAGAACACATACAATCGTTGGGGGATGGAGAGAACACATACAATCGTCGGGGGTTGCCTTGCAGAGGGCACAGAGAGGACAAAAGGATGGAGCAGCTTATACAGATCAAAGAGCGGATGAATGAGAAAAGTCAATCAGAGCAATTCCAGTCCAGACAACACAACACTAATCACTGCGCTAATAACGCTATTCAGCAGATTTTCCAATATCACAATGTTCAATCACAGGAGCTCCGGGACGGCACTTCTCCAAGCTCTTGCTGACAACTCTTTTTTTGGTTCCATAAAGTCAAATGAAGACTTTCAGGTTTGAATATAAAACAGAATATAAAACTGTGACGCCTGTACTGGTGACAACTCAAAGAAATTCCCTAGAACTTCCAAGAGATCTCCTCTCACTTCCTTGGGCAGCTCCAGGGCAGGAAGTCCAGGGAAATCACCATGGAGATCACCGGGGAGGCAGACAGAAAAAACTAACTAAAAGGGTTTTTAGCTCCAGGGGGCGGAGTGAAACGCGTTGGGGCGTGGCCTGGTCAGAGTCCAGGCTGAGGTTGCCACTCCATTCATTGCAGCAGGACACCATAGATGTGCGACTTCCAGGGGTCACCTCTCTTCTCTTAAGACCCCTTTCAAACTGGGGCCGCCCGTACGTTCGCTGTAAAGTGGCGCTCATTTTAGCGACGCTTTACTGCTGTTTAAGCGGCGCTTTTCAGCCACTAGTGGGGCGCCTTAAAAAAAAAAAAAAAAAAAAAAAGGGGGGTTAAAAACTCCCGTGTTGCAGCGCTGCCCGTTCACTGCAATGGGCATGGGCGTTTTGGGAGCGGTGTATACAGGACTTCCAAACCGCCCCAAAGACGCTGCTTGCAGGACTTTTTCTAACATTCCACAAGCGCACCGCCCCAGTGTGAAAGCACTCATTGCAATGAATGGGAGGCCATTTTTAGGCGCTTTACAGGCACTATTTCTAGCACTAAAACACCTGAAAACTGCCTCAGCGTGAAGAGATTAAAGTGGAGTTCCACCCACTTTTACAACTCTTCAGCATCCCTCACTAAACTGCGCACTGTAAACAAATTGGATATTTTTACATTTTTTTTCTCAGCACCTACTGTATATCTGCTGTATTCATTTTTCCCTTCCTCCTCCCTGGCCCATCGCATCATTTCCTGTTTGCAATGCCTTCTGGGAAGGGACGGCAACTTCCTCTGACACTACTGTTGCTATGGAAACCTGACCTGAAGCCTATTACACTGCTTGTGCTGCACTGAGCATGTGCGAGATCTGCAAGGATGAGATCCAGGAAGAAATACAGTCTGGCTTCAGATGCCCACACTTAAAGAGGAGTTCCACCCAGGGGGTCCATTAAAAAAAAAAATTAAAAGTCAGCAGCTACAAATACTGCAGCTGCAGACTTTTAATTGGACACTTACCTGTCCCTGGGTCCAGCGATGCGAGGGATCGAAGCCCCGCTCGTCCCCCCCACCTCCGCTCGTCAGTATTTCAACTGTGGGCGCCGGGCTGTGGCTTC
This sequence comes from Aquarana catesbeiana, assembly GCF_042186555.1. Lineage (NCBI taxonomy): Eukaryota > Metazoa > Chordata > Amphibia > Anura > Ranidae > Aquarana > Aquarana catesbeiana. The sequence continues at coordinate 288,975,571 of NC_133332.1, forward strand.
GCAGCCTGGCACCCACTGCGCATGCGTGAGCGGCGCCGCACACCGTGATTGGCCGCTCAATCACCTGGGACCTGTAATGGGTCCCAGATGATTGACAGGAGGGAGGGAGCAGAGCCGAGCCCTTCCTGTGCCGAGGGGGAAGTGATGTCACCAGCCCAGGCAAAGGAAGAGGCAGACTACGAGGGACCCCCTAGCAACAGGCATTTAGAGGTAAGTAAAAAAAAAAAAAAATATCCAAATGTTTTTTTTTTTTTTTTTTTTAGAATTTTTCAGGTACTTTTGTTTTTTTGGGTGGAACCCCACTTTAAGATGGCTGTAAGTTTATAAAATAACAAACTACTGCTATAAACTAACAAAACAGACCTTAGTTTACAGACTAACTTTACTAGAATACATTAAGCTTGTGTATTATAGGGGTATTTTTATTTAAAAAGTATCATTTCGACCGGAACACCACTTTAAGGACCAAGCCTTTTTCTGACTTTTACAAGTTTAAATCAGTATTTTTTGCTAGAAAGTTACTTGGCACCCCCAAACATTATATATTATTTTTCACCTTCATGAATTAAAAAACAACAAAACAGTAAAGTTAGCCCAATATTTTTCTATATTGTGAAAGATGATGTTACGCCGAGTAAATAGATACCCAACATGTCACGCTTCAAAATCGTGCATGCTCGTGGAATGGCGACAAACTACGGTACTTAAAAAAAATCTCCATAGGCGACGCTTTAAACATTTTTACAGGTTACCGGCTTAGAGTTACAGAGGAGGTCTAGTGCTAGAATTATTGTTCTCGCCCGATCGTGGCGATACCTCACATGTGTGGTTTTAAACACCGTTTACATATGTGAGCGTGACTTACGTGAGCGTGACTTACGTATGCGTTTGCTTCTACACGTGAGCTCGGAGGGATGGGATGCTTTAAACATTTTTTTTCTTAATTATGTAACTTTAAATTTTTTATTTTTACACTGTCCCTTTAAAAAAAGTTTTATTCCTATTAGGAAATATCCTCCCCCGCTGCCCACAAAAGTGATCCCGCCACCGGGACAACTTTTATGTGAAAATAGATCGCTCGCTGTTTAAAAAAAAATACCGGGGTTCTGGTAGCTAGCTGCTGCCCTAACCCTGGTATAGAACGTCAAGCTAATGACGTATATATACAGTGGGCGGTCCAGAAATAGTGTATTTCCAATTGTGATAACACCTACATTATATGGCTTACAAGTTCCCATTCACATAGCATAACTTAAATATATATTTTTTTAAATACTGCTTATCCTATTTCCCTAAAAATCCTACCTTGCTTTCCCCTTCTATGTAACATTAGGGTGGGGGCTGAGGAGCTATTATTGTCATAATTAACACTTGTCTGTGTTATGATGGCAGATCTCATCATCAGTTGTAAACGAGATTTGCACACTGTCCTAGCAAATGTAGCTCTCAGGATGTGTTGCTGCCATACATGTATACCTCCCAACTTTCTGAGATGGGAATTAGGGACACCTATCAGCAAACGTATGCAGGCATAGGACACACCCCCTTAAAGGAGAATTGTAAAAAAAAAAAAATAATAAGATTGGTTAGACCACGAGTGCTTTTTTTTACCACTACTATTCCTTTATATTGGCTTTTGGAATTTACAAATGCAGCAATTTAGAAATCAGATAAAAGGTTTAGCTATGGGAAACACTTTTTGATAGCTAAAAAGTACATTTTTTATTCATCCACATAGATCAGACCAAAATGAGGGACAAATGAGGAGGAAAGAAGGACATTGCTCCAAATCAGGGACAGTCCCTCGAAATCAGGGACAGTTGGGAGGTATGATATATGTATAAGCAATGATAGCATTATATGGCATCAATACTATCATTTCCATTGCATACTTAGAACTTTACGCTGAACTGTATGCATGCTCGGTTGCCTGTTTCAGTGACAGTCACACCGCTTATTTCTTGCATGGGAGTCAAAGGGACAGGAAGTGAAAGAAAATCCCCCCCCCCCAGCGGAGTCAGCGACAGAAATAAAAAATCATTACAAACATACCTCCACATATTTTGAGATGGGAATGAGGGACACCTACTAGCAAAAGTATGTAGGCATAGGCCACGCCCCCTGCCACACCCCCTTAGAGGAGAATTCACCAAAAAAAGGGTCATTAAATCCACAAGGGCTTTTTTTTTTTACTACTACTATTCCTTTATATTGGCTTTTAAAATTTAGAAATGCAGCAATTTAGAATTTGGATGAAAGGTTTAGCACTGGGAAACACTTTTTAAAAGATAAAAAGTGCGTTTTCTATACAACTATATAGATCAGACCAAAATGAGGGACGAATGAGGTGGAATGAGGGACAGAGGGGCATTGCTCCAAATCAGGGACAGTCCCTCGAAATCAGGGACAGTTGGGAGGTATGTTACAAATAAACAGCTCAGTATGTAGATGATACATTATATCCTAATGCGCTTATACAACAAAAACGGTCTCTCAATTTGTCCCTCTAATTGCACTTTATAATGCTCAGAATAGCTTGTAAACTTGCATAAGGAAACCACTAAAAAACGAAAGTTACTTTGAAGCATGCTCTTTGAATGGGAACCTATGGGGGGAAGGTTGCAAAGGAGGAAACGTACTTTAAAACTTTCTTTTCTCTATGCAAACCTAAAAAAAGAAAGTTGGGCTATACATATTGTATACTTTAATGTTGTTTTTGTTTTTTATTTTGTTTTTTTTAACATCAAGCATTTTTTAGAATATGAAATATCCCAAGGAGCCTGCAGTATGTGTGTATGGAAGCACAGTACATCTCCAGCATTACAAAAAGGGGTTCCCAGATCATGGGCAAAAGTGACTTGGGTGGACTGTGTGCCATGCAGTCATCAAGATTTAAATTCCAATTATGTCCGGAGTCTAAGGCTGGCCATACATTATACCATTTTCTTGTGCAACTTTCCTTTAGATTTACCAAAAACATATAATAGGAGGTCAAAACCTAAACACTTTCAATTTGTATGCAATCAGACAGGCCCTTCTACTACATAGTTGAAGGTAAATCTAAAGAAAATTGAATAAGAAAATTGTATGGTGTATGTCCAGCTTAAGTTTAAAGTGAAAGCAAAGGGCTGTGAACACAACATGAAGCAGATAGAAGGAAACAGGTGAAAGAGCGGACAACACTATGCGAGGTCCATGTCTAAGGAGCGCGGTAATGGGTTTAGCATGGGGTGCCGAAAGGGAAAGACAGTAAACAATGATCAGGTAAGGGGTGAGCCGAGGTCTACAGACAATAGACAATACCAGAAAGAACTCAATAGGGGAAGATCATTGGGAAATGAATACAGGATAGGGAAATACAGAGACTGATCACACAAAGTACATAGAGGGTCAAACACTGCGGACCGAGGTCCGGATTACACTGTACCGTGAAAGGCGGCGAAGGAAAAGCCACAGGTAATAACAGCTGCACAGCTGCACTGACAGCTATTGAGCAAGAATTGAATAAGAAAATTGTATGGTGTATGGCTAGCTTAAGTTTAAAGTGAAAGCAAAGGGCTGTGAACACAACATGAAGGATAGAAGGAAACAGGTGAAAGAGCGGACAACACTATGAGAGGTCCATGTCTAAGGAACGCGGTAATGGGTTTAGCGTGGGGTACCGACAGGTAAAGACAGTAAACAATGATCAGATAACGGGTGATCCGAGGTCTACAGATAATAGACAATATCAGAAAGAACTGGATAGTTGAAGATCATTGGGAAATGAAGACAGGATAGGGAAATACAGAGACTGATCACACAAAGTACATAGAAGGTCAAACACTGCGGACCGAGGTCCGGATCACACTGTACCGTGAAAGGCGACGAAGGAAAAGCCACAGGTAATAACAGCTGCACTGACAGCTATTGAGCAGAGCAAGAATCCCCACCATAGTTCCTCCATGTGAGCGTGAGACTTGTGCCGTGGGCTCTGCCGGCTCTTCCTGTTCTCCAGCCCTGCCCTGCTTTCCCCTCCTGCTGCCTGTCACATTGCCACCAGCAGAGACCGAGTGAAAGCTGCAGACAATCTGGGGAGGGGGAGGGGAGTGCACCTGCCCAAAATACTCTGTGCAAGCATGCAGAGTCCTCTTCAAGACCTAAACGGGGGCCCAGACACCCACGGAGACAAGTCGTCAAGGAGCTTCATGGGCTACAATGGAAGAATACACTACACTGTTGCAAATATTTTAACAAATTTCCCTGGATGCTTGAATACTGAACTGGTATATTTGAAGGGGGCATTGCACGCAAAAGCAAGGAAAAAACAGCAAAAACACTTAGCGATACCTTAAAAAAAAAAAAGAAGGAAAAATAAACCAGCTTACTTTAGAAGCTGGCTCCTAGCCTTGGTAAGGGTGATGCCATGCACCGCAGCCTTCTGGGAACTCTGAGGAGCGTCTCCCAGGACCTCCTGCTCTATTAGCCCCCTCACAATGCCATGCGCAGATGCAGGACTTCACCAGGGCCTCCACAGTCCTCTGGAACTCCCTACCCCAATCTCACGAGAGCCTCCACAGTCCTCTGAAACTTGCTACCCCAATCTCACCAGAGCCTCCACAGTCCTCTGGAACTCCCTACCCCAATCTCACCAGAGCCTCCACAGTCCTCTGGAACTCCCTACCCCAATCTCACCAGAGCCTCCACAGTCCTCTGGAACTCCCTACCCCAATCTCACCAGAGCCTCCACAGTCCTCTGGAACTTCCTACCCCAATCTCACCAGAGCCTCCACAGTCCTCTGGAACTTCCTACCCCAATCTCACCAGAGCCTCCACAGTCCTCTGGAACTCTCTCCCCCAATCTCACCAGAGCCGCCACAGTCCTCTGGGACTCCCTACCCCAATCTCACCAGAGCCTCCACAGTCCTCTGGAACTCCCTACCCCAATCTCACCAGAGCCTCCACAGTCCTCTGGAACTCCCTACCCCAATCTCACCAGAGCCTCCACAGTCCTCTGGAACTCTCTCCCCCAATCTCACCAGAGCCTCCACAGTCCTCTGGAACTCTCTCCCCCAATCTCACCAGAGCCGCCACAGTCCTCTGGGACTCCCTACCCCAATCTCACCAGAGCCTCCATGGTCCTCTGAAACTTCCTACCCCAATCTCACCAGAGCCTCCACAGTCCTCTGGAACTTTCTACCCCAATCTCACCAGAGCCTCCACAGTAGGGTTGCCACATCATCCCTTTAATCCAGGACACACATTAATTACACAGGTTCTGTGGCTGATTAAGGTGGCAATTAAACTCACTTGGTGCCTTATCTGCATTAAATCAGCCTCAGAACCTGTGTAATTCATATGTGTCCTGGATTAAAAGGGATGATGTGGCAGCCCTACTCCACAGTCCTCTGGAAATCCCTACCCCAATCTCTCCTGTTATCTCCTACTATGTCAGCCCTTAGAGGATCCCTGAAGTCTCATCTCTTCAGGAAAGCCCGTTCTGCCTCTACCCAATTTCCGTTTGTATCTACTCACCACCAATTAGACGTGTGTAGGTGCGTGTCCCAAAAACTCACAGTGCATTGGGGACCATGCACCTGCACAAATGTCAAACTGGGAGCTGCCTGCGTGGAACACATCCCTATGTGGGTAAACATGGCCTTGCACAGGCGTACACATTGATACTCCCCATGTGAATGAAGCCTTAGGGTCGGGGATTGTACAAAGGGAGTCCACATTAAAGAGATATTATCACCTTGTGTAATCTGGCCATACACTGGGAGAATTTTGTTAGTGAATTTTAATTTCATTTGAAAATCTACTAGTGTATGGTCAGCTTTATACTATAGTGATCATGTCTCTGGAAACTCCTTCTTTTGACCACTATAATCTCACCTTAACCACTTCAGCCCCGGAAGGATTTACCCCATTCCCGACCAGGCCATTTTTGCCATATGGCACTGTGTCGCTTTAACTGACAATTGTGCGGTTGTGCAACGTTGTACTCAAACAAAATTGACGTCCTTTTTTTTCCCACAAGTAGAGCTTTCTTTTGGTGGTATTTGATCACCTCTGCGGTTTTTATTTCTTGGCTATAAGCAAAAGAATAGCGACAAAAAAATAAAAAATAAAAAAAAACACAATATTTTTTACTTTTTGCTATAATAAATATCCCAAATGTAAAAACAAAAACTAATTTCTTCATCAGTTTAGGCCGATATGTATTCTTCTACATATTTTTGGTAAAAAAAAAAAAAAAAAAAATCGCAATAAGCGTATATTGATTGGTTTGCGCAAAAGTTATAGTGTCTATAAAATAAGGGATAGATTTATGGCATTTTTTTAAAGATGTTTTACTAGTATTGGCGATTTTTAATCAAGACTGCGACATTGCAGCAGACAGATCGGACACTTTTGACACTTTTTTGGGACCATCAACATTTATACAGCGATCAGTGCTATAAAAATGCACTGGTTACTGTATAAATGTCACTGGCAGGGAAGGGGTTAATACTAGGGGGCGATCAAGGGGTTAAATGTGTTCCCTCACTGTGTGTTCTAACTGTGGGGGGGATGGGACTATATAATAGGAACATACGATCGGTCTCCTCTCCCCTGACAGGACGTGGATTTGCGTGTTTACACAGATTCCTGCTCTGTCAGGAGCGATTGCAGGTGCCCGGCAGACATCGTGGCCACCGGGGACGCACATCGGCTCCTTAGGGACTCGGCAGCACGTGCCCCCTATACTCCTTAAAGTGCCCGCCGTACAGCTACGGCAATTTGCACAGGAGTGCCATTCTGCCACCGTCAATCGACGGCGGGCAGTCAGCAAGTGGTTAAAGTAACTACAGGCAAAACTTTTTATTTATTTTTTTTACGTTTTGATGTAGTGCAGCGGCATTAGAGCCCCTTGTCAGTTTTTGTTGCTGTCTGTGCCCCAGTTAGGGAAATTCACCCTCTCTATTCATCCTGTCTACAGGGAAAAAAATCTCAAATTTTGATGTGACATCAGACCAGTAATAGAGGGGAAATCTGATGGGTACACTGGGATTACCTCACTTTGGAGGGATTTCTCCTCACTTCCTGCTTTGGCTATGGGACAGGAAAGGACGATGAAATCTCCACAATCTCCACAAAAAAAAAACTGACGGGGTGGTTATAACCCTCCCTTACTCTATTCTAGTGGTCTCCAAACTGTGGCCCTTTCCCTGCCTTTATCCAGCCCTTGGGGCACTATTCCTCCCACTGACACCAACAATGGGGCACTATTCCCCCCACTGACACCAACAATGGGGCACTATTCATCCACTGACACCAACAATGGGGCACTATTCCCCCCACTGACACCAACAATGGGGCACTATTCATCCACTGACACCAACAATGAGGCACTATTCCCCCCACTGACACCCACAATAGGGCACTATTCCCCCCACTGACACCCACAATAGGGCACTATTCCCCCCACTGACACCCACAATAGGGCACTATTCCCCCCACTGACACCCACAATAGGGCACTATTCCCCCCACTGACACCAACAATGGGGCACTATTCATCCACTGACACCCACAATGGGGCACTATTCCCCCCACTGACACCCACAATGGGGCACTATTCCTCCCACTGACACCAACAATGAGGCACTATTCCCCCCACTGACACCAACAATGGGGCACTATTCATCCACTGACACCAACAATGAGGCACTATTCCCCCCACTGACACCCACAATAGGGCACTATTCCCCCCACTGACACCAACAATGGGGCACTATTCATCCACTGACACCCACAATGGGGCACTATTCCCCCCACTGACACCCACAATGGGGCACTATTCCTCCCACTGACACCAACAATTTGGCACTATTCCTCCCACTAACACCAACAATGGGGCACTATTCCCCCCACTGACACCAACAATGGGGCACTATTCCCCCCATTGACACCCACAATGGGGCACTATTCCTCCCACTGACACCAACAATGGGGCACTATTCCTCCCACTGACACCCACAATGGGGCACTATTCCTCCCACTGACACCAACAATGGGGCACTATTCCTCCCACTGACACCAACAATGGGGCACTATTCCTCCCGCTGACACCCACAATGGGGCACTATTCCTCCCACTGACACCAACAATGGGGCACTATTCCTCCCACTGACACCCACAATGGGGCACTATTCCTCCCACTGACACCAACAATGGGGCACTATTCCCCCCACTGACACCCACAATGGGGCACTATTCCTCCCACTGACACCCACAATGGGGCACTATTCCCCCCACTGACACCCACAATGGGGCACTATTCCTCCCACTGACACCAACAATTTGGCACTATTCCTCCCGCTGACACCGACAATGGGGCACTATTCCTCCCGCTGACACCCACAATAGGGCACTATTCCTCACACTGACACCAACAATGGGGCACTATTCCTCCCGCTGACACCCACAATAGGGCACTATTCCTCACACTGACACCAACAATGGGGCACTATTCCTCCCACTGACACCCACAATGGGGCACTATTCCTCCCACTGACACCCACAATGGGGCACTATTCCTCCCACTGACACCCACAATGGGGTTAATTCATAATTTTGAATTTCTCAAGACTTATTTGTAACTGTACATTTCTGTAGGTTCTCACTAAATGTGGTATGCAGGAAACGCTGTGATCCGTGCACGTTTGCCACACCACATTCCAATTGCACTTCCCTAGCGATCTGCTGCAGGTGTAAATACACCCCAAAAGCAAGTCATAAACGCAGTGTATCTGCCTGCAGCGGATCGCATGGTACAAAACGACTGGCTGCAGTGCAGCTCCAGCAAAATGATTGGGCTCAAATCGCACACGGCACTCAATCACATGTAAATTGCATGGGAATCCGATGGAGTTCATAGTGTGAACTAGACTGTCTACCAAAAATTTGTTTCGTTTAGTTTTCATTTCATTCGTTTTCTTTTTTTTGTTTTGTTTTTTGCATTTATCGGCTCATTCGTTATGATCGCCATTCGTTACTTCGGATCATTTGAAACTTCAGATGCATTCCTATTCGTTCTGTTCCATTCGTTTAGATGCGGCATTCAATACTTCGGATAATTCGTAACTTTGGATGCATTTGTATTCGTTACTTTCACTAATAGTTACTTTAGCCAAATTTGAAAGGAAATTCCAGTAATAATGAAAATCTAATCTATCACAAAATTAGCTGCTATGGTGCAGAGACCTGAATAGAAGAATTACTGACTTCAGCTTTTTTACCTATAATTTAATAGTTTAGAATAACAAATAACATAATTACATAGTTATAAGGTTGAATAAAGACACCATAAATAATGGAATAAAGTCCATCCAGTTCAACCTGAGTGAGTACACCCTCACATCAGTCCCTACCCTCAAGGAGCCCACAATCCAAGGTCCTCGCATTCATATACTAGGGCCAGTTTTTTTTTTTTTTTTTTTTGGACAGAAGCCAATTAACCTACCAGCATGTCTTTGGTGTGTGGGAGGAAACCGGAGTACCCGGAGGAAACCCACGCAGGCACAAGGAGAACATGCAAACTCCAGGCAGGTAGTGTCGTGGTCGGGATTCGAACCAGCGACCCTTTTTACTGCTAGGCGAGAGTGCTATCCACTGCACCACTGTGCCACCCTAAACAAAAACTATAATAATCGTTAATCATTTAAATTAATTTAATTTAGTTAAATGAATTTAACTAAAATAGAAAATTCGAAAAACAAAATTATCTGAATGTAATCGTTTCATTAACCACTTGCTTACTGGGCACCTAAACCCCCCTCCTGCCCAGACCAATTTTCAGCTTTTAGCGCTGACGCACTTCGAATGACAATTGCGCGGTCATACAACACTGTACCCAAACGAAATTTTTATCATTTTTTTTCCCACAAATAGAGCTTTCTTTTGGTGGTTTTTTATTTTTTGTTAAAATTAAAAAAGACTGAATTAAAAAAAAAAAAAAAAAAAAAAATACAAAACCGTTTTATATTTTGTTAATAAATTTTGCAAACAGGTAATTTTTCTCCTTCATTGATGTACACTGGTGAGGCTGCACTGATGGGCACTGATAGGCTGCATTGATGGGCAGTGATAAGGCGACACTGATGGGCACTGATGAGGTGGCACTGAAGGGCATTGATAGGAGGCACTGATAGCTGGCACTGATAGGCAGCACTGCTAGGTGGCACTGATGAGGCACCACTGGTGGGCACTGATAGGTGGCACTTGTGGGCACTGATAGGTGGCACTGATGAGCACTGATAGGCAGCACTGCTAGGTGGCACTGATGAGGCACCACTGGTGGGCACTGATAGGTGGCACTTGTGGGCACTGATAGGTGGCACTGATGGGCACTGATAGGCAGCACTGCTAGGTGGCACTGATGAGGCACCACTGGTGGGCACTGATAGGTGGCACTTGTGGGCACTGATAGGTGGCACTGATGGGCACTGATAGGCAGCACTGCTAGGTGGCACTGATGAGGCACCACTGGTGGGCACTGATAGGTGGCACTTGTGGGCACTGATAGGTGGCACTGCTAGGTGGCACGGATGAGGCACCACTGGTGGGCACTGATAGGTGGCACTTGTGGGCACTGATAGGTGGTACTGATTGCTGGCACTTTTGTACTGTGGGCACTGATTTGTGGCACTGGCAGGCAGTACTAGTGGGCACATTCGGGACTGATGTTCCTTCAAACAGAAGCCCGTGATCGGCTTTTTTTCTTCTCACGCTGTTAGCGTGAGAAAAAACAAAGAAAAGAAAAGATTACCGAACTTCTGTTTACATCATGTGATCAGCTGTCATTGGTCTCATTGACTCGGGTGATCACAGTGCGTGTCGCGCGCGTCCTTCAGGGGGGGCGCGGCGAGCCTGCAAAGGGGAGGAGGTCAACAGACGTACTCCCGGCAAAGCAGATCCATGCTGTGGCCGTCATTCAGCTATAGCGCAGATCTGAAGCAGTTAAACTCGTAGGTTGAATCGTTTTTCGTACTTTCGGATTTTCGTTCCGACCATTCGTTTTCGTATGCATTCGTCAAGAGTCTTTCGATCATTCGGATGCTTCAGAATGAACAAACATGTCTAATTTTGTCTGAAAACAAATTCGTAACGAATCAAATTGCACATGTCTAGTGTGAACTGAGGCTTATCCCTGTTTCTGTGTAAATTCCTTTAAAAACCCAATAAAAACCTTTGTGGAAAAAAAATAATTTCATCTGTGAACTGAGCCGAACTAGAAAACGGAGAGGATGAGATCTGTACAATCTTCATGACAGCTACAGACAGTGTGTGCCGTGTGAGGACAGGATGTGTCATAGCAGCTCAAGGCTTCGACAACTCACCGACTCCAAGAGAAGCACAACGTGACACTCAGCTGCCTGCACGTGGACACAGCCGTCACAATGATACAACTCTTCCAAAACTTGTGCTGGAACAAAGTACCATTGTGTTATAGCACTTCCCTGTGTCACTAAATAATCTACCCCCATCTGAAGGATCTGTGCAATAATATCCTGATTGCAACTGTATCTCATTAGTGCTGAAATGTCCCTCATTTGAAGGGACTGTTCCTTATCTGGAACCAAATTCCTGTGCCCCTCTTTCCCCCTTGGTTGTTTCCAGTCTTGGTTTATTATTATAAGCCTCAAAAAAATGTACTTTTTAACCACCAAAAGTGTTAGCACTCAAGCACATGACTGCAAAGGGCATAAGCATCCAGAACCCGAAGAAAAACTTCCCTGGGACCCACATCTGATGTGTACAGCCACCCATAGACAGCAATTTCACAAGGTGACTGTACAAAGGTTTGCGCTGGTAGTTGTTACATAGCTAATCTGGTTAAAAAAAAAAAAAAAAAAAGGCAAGGCCATCTGGTTGGTCAACTCCCCCCAAAAATAGAAATAGAAAAAACGAAAACCTCCATATACACTATCCTGTACCCACAGCTGATCCAGAGGAACGCAAAAAAAAACCCCCCCAATGGTTCAATTTACTCCAGTGGGGGGGGAATCCTTCCTGATCCCCCAAGAGACAATCAAATATTTCCTAGATTAACGTCATCTATTAGGCTGCATGTACACTACAGCTCCTAAACTTGAGTTTAGGAGCTTTTGGTGGGTTTTTTTTGCCAAAGCTCCTAAACTCAACTCCATAAACGCCAATGGCATTTATTTACTAAAGCTGGAGAGTGCAAAATCAGTCTCACTTCTGCGGAGAAACCAATCAGCTTCTAACCTCAGCTTGTTCAATTAAGCTTTGGCAATAAAACCTGGAAGCTGATTGGTTTCTATCTTCACTCTCCAGCTTTAGTAAATAAGCCCTTATGTGTCCATGTACACGTAGGCTTTTAGTATTGTTTAGGAGCTGTGGTTTCAACCTCCCTCTCCTGAACGTGGAAGAATCTAGATCGGGATAGGAACGTTTTGATTGCTGCCCGCGGGAAACCGCAAAATGTGGCAAAGCCCGTGGCCGTGGTAAATCATGGCCAAGTGTTCATGAAGCCTAATGCCCCGTACACACGAGTGGAGGGGAATATCTCAAAACCTGTACAGTTTAGGAGATATTCTTTTTACCTACAGGTAAGCCTTATTATAGACTTTCCTGTAGGTAAAAGTAAAAAAAAATGACTTTACTACCGCTTTAAACCCAAAAACATTAATTACACATGTTCTGTGACTGAATAAGATGGTAATTAAACGCACTTGGTGCGTTATCTGCATTAGATTAGCCTCAGAACCTGTGTAATTCATATGTGTTTGGGTTTAAAAGGGATGAGGTGGCAACCCTAGGCATTAGATGTTCTTTTTTCCTGCCTCTAAACTACCCTGCATGTTAGCCTATGGGTCCATGCACACATAGGGGGAGATTTATTAAACTGGAGCACTCAGAAACTGGTGCAGCTGTGCCTGGTAGCCAATCAACTTCTAAGTTCAGCTTGATCAATTAAACTCTGACAATAAAACAAGGAAGCTGATTGGTTTCTGTACAGAGCTGCACCAGATTTTGCTTGCTGAACTTTTAGTAAATCTCTCCCACTGGCTTTTAGTGGTGTTAGTGGCAGAAGAAAGAACCCACTGCCAGTGCGTCCAGGAGCAGCAAAAAACGAAAAAACGATCGATGCTGCTAAACACGTCGAAATTGCGCATTTAGCACTTCAGCATTTATTAATTTCAATAGCCAGAATAAATGAAAATTCTGCGAATGTCCAAACACTGCTAAACTCTGCTAAAACTGCGTTTACAATAAACCAGTGTGCATGAGGCCTAAATATTAGTATCATTATATTTTGAGCATTTAGGAAAGAATCCATTTTTTTTTTTTTTTTTTTAATCTACTGAGCTGGCCAGAACTAGATCTTAAGGGAGTTTATTCCACATTTTCACAGCTCTAACTGTGAAGAAGCCTTTCTGTATTTTGAGGGTGAACCTCTTTTCCTCCAGATGTAGTTTCCTCTTGTCCTCTGTGATGAGCTTTAATGGAATTCTACACCATATTCACTATATGGACCACTTATGTACTTACACATGTTGATCATATACACCCCCCCCATAGCTCCTCTTCTCAAGAGAGAATACATTTAGGGCAGCTAATCTTTCCTCATAACTATCTTCCACAGAACAAGGAACACAATGCACCTGCACATACAACTCCTAAAAAAACCAAACACCTACTTCAGGTCTGCATTCCCCCAGTATCCTAAGATCGATCTACATGCAGGAACCTTAGTGACTGATCAGGAAGCATCCACCTTGTAAGTTACCAGGGACTAAATCCTAAATCTGGCAATAAAGTTGTAGAATTTCAGTTGAAAATGATCATTTTTTGAAGGTTTGATTTTCTAATGGTTAGTGGAGTAATTTTGGATTGTAATAATGAGAAAATGTGAAAAAGCAGGTTAGACTTTTTTCTTGAAAGAGGTATATTCTAGATTTGGACATGGTACATATTGTAATGCGCATGTTCTACAAACCAAAGAACAACATTTTTAGGGCTTTTGAACAAAACTAGTTGGCTCAATGATTGCAAGATCAAATGTTCTGATGAACAATTTTAGGGAACTTCCACACAAGTGTGCACACAAAGCTGAACTTATTTGGAATCAGAAATTATTTGTCCAGCTTGGCACAATGGAAGTATGCATTACTGATACCTGATGGACTGTGCGGAAGCTGGAAATCATTGTCGTAGTCAGAACTACTAAACCAAGAGCTGATCTTCCAGGTGCAGCTCAGGTTCTACGTGACAGACTGCACTCTGCCCACTAAGGTCCACTCAAACTTTTCAAAGAACACAAAGCATTCTCTGAATGGGGGAGGTGAAAAGGAGGGCTTTTCTGTAACATTCTCCACTTCGTCCAATCAGAGAATGCCTTGTATTTCACTGGAAAAAATACAAGGCATTCTATGAATGATGGCGGTGCCAAGCAAATAACCGCCTGTGATCAGTGTGCAACCGATCACATAGAACCTGAGCAGGACCTAGAAGAACCTATCAGTGTTATAGCACTAAAGTAGTACAAGTAATAGTGATTTCCAGCTTCTCCTACCGGTCCACCAGGCTTGGACAAGCTGGACCAATGTAAATAATATGTAATACAAACAATTCCTAGAGTGGAGCGTTAAAGTGGATGTAAACCCAATTCATGAAATTTGACCTAGGCACATATATCTGCAGTGTTTACTTATTTCTCTCCAAAGCCCTAAGTCCAGTGTCTTTCTGCTGCTTCGTTCTTCTGTTATCAGCCTGATAACTTCTGACAAAGTTCTCTGACAACTGCGTTAAAACCAGCCTGAAATTTGTGTCGGGTGGGTGCTATAAATAGATTAGCAGAGAGCTGGTCTATTCACAGCACATAACTTCCTTCCTCTGCCTATGTGGGGGGGGGTGCCTTCCCTCCAATCAGCTGTCATACAGTGTATGCCAAGACTACACTCCCAGTGCTGAAGGGAAAATTTCTAACACAATGTGCACATTCTAAAGAATATAGCAACCTGAAGACAGCAGATATACATGTAAAACTTATGTAGGAGGATTTGTTTCATCTCTGTGTAATGCCTGAGGATAGTCAATTCACTGAGTATATGTGAGGGTTTACATCCACTTCAAAACTGGCCATAGATGGTTCAAATCTCAGCTGGTTCAGCACTGGTTGAGATTTGAACCTTCTATGAGCAGGTTGATTGTACTCAAGTCTATCCATGAATCCACTTGGTTACAACCAGCATGTCAGATATCTAGCATGTGATTATTGCCAGTGGCTTTAGTCGTTAGCAATACCCAGTGTGTTCTCCTGCTTGGGAGTTCTTCAGGAGACCTTTCCCCATCAACACTGACCGAATCGAGTCAATTTATGGGGAAATTGAATCAGTTATGGCCTGCCTAAGTCAGGATACCTTACGGTACACAATGTCAAATATAAAACAGACTCCACCCCCCTCGTCTACCTTGAGGCTAGGGCTGGACACAAGAGAGTAGTTATGGAGCTGCAGGAAGTATCTACTGCTGTGGGACTCGTACAGACAAACCGATAACTTATAAGATAATAGAACAGCTATTTTATAACCACTAACTTTTAAAAAGAGCACTAATCCTTTAAAATGACTCACTATCATAGGACAATTATGAAGGCAGCTATTGTTGGCCCACTTTTTTTTGAAAATGTTAGTCTCTGGCTTCAATACTTTTAAGTCACACACTCAGGACAACCATTCAGAATTCCTTATCTCTATAATAATTTTAAGATCTGAGACTCAAAGCATTAAAACCAAAAGCATTAGCATGACAGCTGGACTCAAAGGAGAGGTCACCAATGGTAGCCTCCATGCAGAGTCAGAGTTGCTTTAATCCTCTGGTTCTTCACCGATGTAAGAAAACATCTTCACCGTCCACACTGGCTTTGGTTAGACTGATGAGTACTCATGTACACTGGGTGGTTTTTCTGCTGCTCCTAGGAGCGTTTGGCGTTTTTTTTTTCTTCCCTGCCTGTAAACGCTCCTGCATGTCCATGCACACAGACGTTGAGAGGAGTTTTAGCAGAAAAAAACGCTTTATGCTCCAAAAACCCACCGTTTAGCGCTTGAGCGTCAATTCATTTCACTGGGCAGAATAATTATTTATTCTCACCATTGAAATTAAAATAACACCCAAGCAACTGATGCGCCTAAATGCGTTACATGAGTTTACAAGCGCCAAGCGTTTTCTTTCTGCCAAAACTCCAGAAGGAAAGGAGTCTAGGAGAGTTAGCAAACGTCCAGTGTGCATGAGGCCTTAAGGTCAGACAGTGAATACATCTATTTATTCTACAATTGTAGTGTAACCTTTCAACATATGTACTACTAACCAGTTTCAGACGCTCAAGATCATAGCGACACCCTCATCCCGGGACCCCAGGAAATGAGGGATGTTCTTCTTCATTCACCCAGGATGGAGAATCCTAATCTCTAGCACACAGTACTAGTTCGGACTGTGTGTACAGTGGTTGTTATGAGTAAATATGATCATAGACAAGAATCAGTGGAGAGGAATGAGCAAGATACAGAGTGTCACATCCTGCACAGAGAGAATGCGATTCTGCCCGAATTCCTTTGGGTGATTGGCGCAATAACTCAAGCAATCAGCTATAAATAGCACAAAGTACATGGGTTAACAAAATGCCAGAAATACATAAGTAAAGGCGACACATCACATCAGAATGTAAACATTATCGGCAGTGAGGTAAGAGGCAGGGAGGATATTCCGGGCTGACATGACAAGCTGTTGCTGTGAGGCATGTCAGATCAAGCATGACATCAGTTCCTAGTTCCGAACGTCGGATAAAAGTGCATTGAGCCAACAAAATCTGCGCTCAGGCTTCCGAAAAAACATCTTAAAAAGATCTTAAATAGAATCAACAGTATTAAGAGAAGAAATGTGCTAAGAACGATTTGCATCTAAACTGGCTGCATTACATAACCTTCATACAAGGTCAGGAGATCAGCTCTCTCTGTATAAAAAGGGGAAAAAAAATAAGACTACTTACACATCTTCATTCACATTCAGCAGACATTACCTAAATGTCTGTGAACCCCAGGCTGACAGCATGCAACAGCTTGCTAAACGCATTATAAAAGTACAGTTAGTGCTTCAATGTAAGGTTAAAGTGATTCTACAGGTAAAAAACAAAAAAAACAGACATATTATACCTACCTACGCTTTGCAACGGTTTTGAACAGCGCAGCCCTGATCCTCCTCTTCTCAGGTCCCCCCAGCATCGCTCCTGACACCCACCTGCCATCCAATCCAATAAGATCCGCTCAAAACAGACCGTCCTGCGAATGGGATCGAATGAAAACGGACAGGCAGATCCGTTCCCGTCCGATCTCCCATAGAGGACAGCGAAGCTCTGACAGGTCCGTCCCTGCACAGTGAGCGGAGACACAAACCAGTCATCCACCGGCTCAGCGGGGATCAACGAAGCGATCTCCCGCTGAGCTGGCGGAGTCTGCGACATGTGAAAGGGGCCTTAAAATGATATTAAAGGAAATTCTCCTGGATCATGCTCAACGAACGAATGACTGCAACTTTAAATGATAAAATGCATCAGTTTGCAAAGATATGGAGTCCCTGGATCCAGTACTTAACGGGGGCTCTGGGGCTGTATTGGTGTAGGGCAGTGATGGCGAACCTTGGCACCCCTGATGTTTTGGAACTACATTTCCCATGATACTCATGCACTCTGCAGTGTAATGGAGCATCATAGGAAATGTAGTTCCAAAACATCTGGGGTGCCAAGGTTCACCATCACTGGTGTGATGGATCGGGGGACCGGTGGGGGCGGAAGTCGTGGACTGGGGGTCACTTTCTAAATTTCTAACTCTTTATAGCTTCCTTTCTTTTCAACTACTTCTCCTTGGGTACAACTTTCCTCTTTGGTACCCCTAATTGGGCTGACAAAATAATGTGGGTCATCTTGCCGAAATCTAAAAATGTTAATTCAGCCTAGATACAGACCCATATAACAAGTATTCGGCGCAATGATGGACAGCAAAAAACCAATAATACAATGATGCACATAAAAAATAATAAATGAAAGGGTTAACAGTTCATAATAGTAATAAGTGGAGGGTAAGTCCGTGATGAGAACTGCAGGTGGAAGAGGCAGGGGTAATGTGTAGAATCCACATTCAGGGCAGCCTTCCGAAGGGGGTGAAAGCCATTATCCCAATGCACTGTAAGACAAGGAAAAGGAGGCGCCTCTGGGTGCAGACTTTTAAAACAATTTATTAAAAAACAGCAACAGCTGGTAATACACTCACAGTTGAGTAGAAAGTATCAAGCATTAAACATGTCCCAGGGCAATCCAAGGGATCCGTGGAGTCATCTCTCGGCTGGTAGGTGTTGAATAGCTCTGGGCAGTCTAAGAACGCTGGATGTGGACGGCCGAGACACACATCCGGAGACAGGCACCAAAGAGAGGCTTGGTTAGCAGCCGATCCAGACACGGGATGATGACGTCACACGATGTGCGACGCGTTTCCTGAGCTGGCACGACGTGAGTGGTGTGACGGCGGCGCTCCTTTGTCAAGCTCAAAGGAAACGCGTCGCACATCGTGTGACGTCATCATCCCGTGTCTGGATCGGCTGCTAACCAAGCCTCTCTTTGGTGCCGGTCTCCGGATGTGTGTCTCGGCCGTCCACATCCAGCGTTCTTAGACTGCCCAGAGCTATTCAACACCTACCAGCCGAGAGATGACTCCACGGATCCCTTGGATTGCCCTGGGACATGTTTAATGCTTGATACTTTCTACTCAAATGTGAGTGTATTACCAGCTGTTGCTGTTTTTTAATAAATTGTTTTAAAAGTCTGCACCCAGAGGCGCCTCCTTTTCCTTGTCTTACTAGATACAGACCCCACTAGAGTAACACGAATGTAGCAACAATAATATTAATTACAACTCGGATGGTAATATGTCAGCACCATATCATAGAAAGTTTATATTTGCCTTAAAATGTGATGTTACAAATATCACTGCGAAACTGTTTACATATTTTGTACTTCTATTTTACTGTGGAAAATTTGAAAACTTGAAATAAAAACCATTGAAACTAAAATGATATTAAAGGGTAAGGTGAACTTACACTGGACCCCCTCCCGATCCCCCCCGGTCCCGCTGTACCTGAGGCCAGCGATCACCCGCTATGAAGACATTGGGTCGCCGCTTCACCAATCCGGGGATTTGAAATCCCTGCAGCTTAATTTCCTAAATGTACCTCGTAAAGGTACGTATAGGAGGCATTCTAATTGGACGGCGATGTCACGTGTCCCGTCAGTGGGGGAGAAGAGGAGAGAAAGCCGCGGAGATTTCAAATCCCCAGACTGGTAAAGCGGTGACCCGATATGTCATAGCAGGTGATTGCCGGCCTCAGGTACTGCGGGGCCGAGGGTATGGGGGTATGGGGAGGGGGTCAGTGGAAGTTCACTTACAGATTTTCTGTAAAGGTGAACTTATACTTTAAAGTCAAAAAATGTTTTTTTTTAAATTAAAAAAAAAGTCAGACTTACCTGCTCTGTGCAGTGGTTTTGGACAGAGAAGCCCTGCTCCTCCTCTTCTCAGGTCCCCCGGTGATGCTCCTGGCATCTTTCTCCCGCCAAGTGCCAGAGTAAGCAGCTTGCAAATGGGGCACCCGAGCAGGCTCACTCCCGAGCAGCGGCTCTGTGTCTTCATTCACACACAGAGCCATGGCTCGGCCTCACCCCCTCTCGCTTCTCACTGGTTTAATGGCTCGCAATGAGGTCTCAGCCAATGAGGAGGGAGAGTCCCCGGAGAGCTGAGGCGGTCGTGCACATGGCTGGATCGCGATGGGGGCTCAGGTAAGTATTAAGAGGGGCTGCTACACAGAAGGTTTTTTTATTTTCATGCAGGTTAAAAAACCTTCAGCCTTTACAAACACTTAAAAGACATTCTGTACTGCAGGATCCCCCCATACTTTCCTGAGCCCAATCTCGATCCAGCATTGTGCACAAGAGCAGGAGCAGTGGCTTTCCATGTGGGCACCCGCCAAAGAGCGCCGGCAGGAGAACCCAGAAGAGATTCGGGCTGCTCTGTGCAAAACCACTGCACAGAGCAGGTATGACATATTAATTATTCTAAACTTAAAAAAAATTGAAGCTTTAATGCATTAAGGTAAAAACCTTGTACCTTTGGAACCACTTTATGCAGACCTTCAGAGCAAAAAAAAAAAACAAAAGAAAAAAAAAACTGCCGCATTGCAACCCTTCCAAGTCCACAAACCTTTAAACACCTATTGCCAACACCATTGGGCGCCTATTCTAGGGCACTGTCACTGCAAAATGCCTCGTCTCCTACCAGGCCAGTTCACAGAAAAAAATTACAGCATGCACTATTTTTTTTTTTTTTTTAGCATAACGCACTGCCTCCCAACGCAATGTGGCCAATAGAACTTCAAAAACTAATTTAAAAAAAAAAAAAACGCTGGATTCATTTGGGTGTAAGTTTAACTGAGCATAAACTACGAAAAATGTAACCGGGGGGGGTAAAGTCCCTCTTTATCTGGTATTTTTCACATACTATGCAAAGAAATGGGTTTACGGCACAGAAGGCCCCGTAAGGAGCCTGAATTTTACCTCCTCGTGGTCATTTTGAATGGGCTGTGCACTACATCACTAGAATGAAAAAAGCTATGGTGTGCTGAAATGCATGAGGATGAGCTTGCAAGGTGCTTTGGGGCGCCATGGAGCTACTCTGGCTTCAAGTGGAACGTCAGTCATTTTTTCATCTTTCCATCTAATAAATCTTCTGCCCTTGTTGTTTTAACTTTGGGTAGTAAAACATTTTTTTTCTGCCAGTAAATACCTTATACAGCCCACAACCTATTTCTAAGCCTAGGCTAATGACATCATGCACAGCTCTCTCTCTCTCACTGAGAGGAAGGGAGGGGCGATGAGTCATAAGAGGGCCAATGAGAGCTGCAGAGCTGGAGGTGTCTGTGTTAATACAGGAAGTGAACAGGCAGCAGCTTCAGCTGCCCACAGTTAAAATGGATGCAGCCAGAGTCAGTGGTGGGAGATTTCTGCAGCATTTTTGGCAAGTATAGAATCACAGTATATATAAAATATGTAAAGTGGTTGGAGGGAAGCTTCAGAATGGCAAAGATGTTTTTATTACAAATTATGTGAGCAGACTGCAGTTCCTCTTTAAGTATACTGGAAACAAGGCCAGTATGTGGCCAGTTAAAAGATACTTGCTCTGGATTCCATTTAGCACATCATGGAGGAGAAAAGAACTTTATAGTGTAGTAGGTTTATTGGATGTTTAAAATCAAGCACAAAAAATATTGCACTCACATGTATCAGTGCCTGAGCCTGGCACTAGGGATCCCAATACTTCCTGAAGACGCCAAGTACGGTGAAACGTACGTCGGAGCGGGGATTCGTCACTTCTGGATTCCCATGTGACCTCTACTAAGGCCAAGTATTGAGAACGAGGCGTGGAACGAACGAGGTGTTAAACTGACAGGCCACATCCGCACATACTGTAGATCCCTAATGCCAGGCTCAGACACTGATACATGTAAGTGCAATATTTTTTGTGCTCGATTTTAAACATCAAATGAGCCTAAAACACTATAAAGTCCTTCATTGTGTCTCTGGTGGAGTACACGCTTACTTTCTAGCTATAACCGGAGGGATCATTGGAGTGGAACGGTGGGAGCTCAGGAACCGATCTGGTTTTCTAAAAGCGCAATTTGACCTCCTGTAACAGGGGGCCAAACACCTCTGGTGAGCTGCCCTCTACTGTCTGAGCACCCGTGGTGAAGCAATGAGAAGATATATGCATCTAGAAGCAATTTATACAATTGGTCTTGGGCACAGTCACGTTGGATTCTATTTTGCGTTTATATTGTGTTATTTTTGTATGTCGTTTTATCACTCATTGGATCAGGTTGTATATACATCCCCACATTCTCTTATAGAGATATGGATGTCCCCCCGAAGAAGACCTCTACTACATATGGTCGAAACGAGTCAGAACTTTTCTAGTATGACCACATATGTATATTATGTCATGCTTTAAATATTCACTGTACGGCTGTATCATCATGCATGTTTGTTAGCCTCACAGAGCTCATGGTTTAACAAATATTTATGCCTTTGTATCTTCATTTAATTTTTGTAATAAATATATTTTTACAATTTATTTAGAATTTTTTTTTTGCTGCAATACAAAAACCCCACAGGGAAACCCTTTCCATTTTGAGATATGGATGTTTATTTAGGATTACACACAGTGAAGCCCCATCACCTTTACACTATATATACACATTTTCCATTTTGTGAAGTGGTATTCATCACTTAAAGGGGCAGCTATTCACCTTTTGATGTCACATATAGGGCGCCATCACTTGTTTGTTTGCCATTAATTTGTCTCTGGGCTGTTGCCAATTCAGTTCCTGATCATGCTTAATATTAGATTGTAAGCTCTTCTGAGCAGGGCCCTCTTAATCCTATTGTATTGTATTATAACTGTGTTGTCTCCCTTTTATATTGTAAAGCGCTGCGTAAACTGTTGGCGCTATATAAATCCTGAATAATAATAATAATAATAACCCAAATCTCCTGTGATCATCTGAAAGGCCTTTAGGTACAAATGACACCGCTGTTGTGTCAGGTACACCTATATGGTGGCGGTGATGCTGATCCGCCATATAAATTACACAGACTGAAGCTTGCAGATTCACATACTAGCAGGCTGTAATTTCTAAAAAAAAAAAAAAAAAAAAGGATGCAATTAAATGGCATGGGAATTATTCTACTGAACCATTAATCAAGTGTCAGAGCCCGCGGATCCACTGTTCCTAATTGCTGTGCAGCGCTCCTCATTACTGAGCTTGGGAGGAATCCGATCGTTGACAGGAGAGGCAGAGAAGAGCTGTGTACATATATGTAGGCCCTCACCCACCGATTGGGCAGTACTCCGCTAGGCAGGGCACTGCCAGCTCTACTTGCTGCGGCAGGGGCTGTTTATTAAATCAATAAAACATTGCCTCCAAGCATTTGCAAAATAAACACAGATATATTATGGAAACTTCAAAAGAGCTGGAGATGTAATAACCAAACACGCCTCCAGTGATCAAAACAAACTCGCAACTGATTTAAAGAGATTTTATGACTGTGCGTTTCTAAAATAAAGCCAGCCTGTAAGGCCCCATTCACACCATGATGGGAAATGCCAGATGTCACGCAAGTGTGCGCTTTTAGGGTTATTTTTGCACGCCGTGGTGCTACACACATAGGGCAGCCTATTCATTTCAATGGCGCGGCAAAGTGCTTTTAACCTTCAAGCAATCTTTTAACCGTGTGCTTTGCAACATTTGTTGGCGTGAAAAACAATTCAGTTTTGCCCGTGC
The DNA here is from genome assembly GCF_042186555.1 of Aquarana catesbeiana. NCBI lineage: Eukaryota > Metazoa > Chordata > Amphibia > Anura > Ranidae > Aquarana > Aquarana catesbeiana. The sequence goes on from NC_133332.1 coordinate 288,998,997, forward strand.
TTGGGGTGCCATTACCAATAAATGGCACCACAGGGGCAAAAAGCTTTTTTTTGCTGCATTTCAGAAACGCTTCAGGAAACGCTCTACTGTGAATGCAGCGTAGACCCATTCGCACTGCGGCAGTTTTTAGTGCTAGAAATGGTGCCTGTAAAGCACCCTGAAAACTGCCTCTCATTTTCTGCAATGGATGCTTTCACACTGGGGCGGTGCGCTTGTGGGACGTTAGAAGAAGTCTTGCAAGCAGCATCTTTGGGGCGGTTTGGGTGCGCTGTATACAGCTCTGCCCATTGCAAGGCACTGCTTCGGAAGCGCCGCAACACGGAAGTTTTTAACCCCTTTTTTGGGGTTAAAAGTGCCCCACTAGCATCCAAAAAGTCCTGCTTAAACAGTGGTAAAGCGTCAGTAAAACAAGCGTCACTTTACTGCGAACGCACAGGCGGCCCCACTGTGAAAATAAGAAAATGTATAGCTACCGTTTCCAGCAGACTGTGTCTTAGGCTACTTTCACACGCGGGCGTTGGCTGTAAATTGGCGCTATTCGGCCGCTAGTGGGGCGGTTTTAACACCCGCTAGCGGCCGAAAAAGGGTTAAAACCACCCGCAAAGCGCCGCACTATTGATTTCAATGGGCGGGGCGCTTTAGGAGAGGTGTCTACACCGCTCCTACAGCGTTGCAAAGATGCTGCTTGCAGGACGTTTTTTCTTGGACCCCTTTCACACTGAGGAGCTTTACAGGCGCTACAGCGCTAAAAATAGCGCCTGTAAAGAGCCTCTCCTGTCTCTCCAGTGTGAAAGCCCGAGCGCTTTCACACTGGAGCTGTGACGCATCTTTGCAGCACTGTAGGAGTGGTGTATACACCGCTCCTACAGCGCCCCTGCCTATTGAAAACAATTGGGTTTTAATTGGTTAAAAACGCCCCGCTAGCGGTGAATAGCAGCACTAAAACGACGGGAAAGTGGCACTAAAAATAGCGCCACTTTACTGCCAATGCCCGCCCGCCCCAGTGTGAAAGAGCAGAGCAGGTAAGTATTACATGTTTGCTATTTTTATTGAAAAAAAAAAAAAAAATGAGACTTTACAATCATTTTAAGGCTGGACATGGTTAGTATCCATTTACTCAATGCAACCTCAATGTGTAATATTCAGCATAGGAGTTTTGTAGACGAGTAGGTGCATCCTGATGGGGATGCAGAGGCACTAGTTCCCCATCAACTCCCCCTTGTTGCATAGTTAGCAGAATTGAAAAAAAGACAATTCTTTCAACCAACAGAATAAAAAAATACAAAAACCTCTATATACTGTACACAACCCCATACATGCAGTTAATCCAGATAAAGGTAAAAAAAAACCCAATAAAGCATGAGCTAATTCCCTCCAGTAGGGGGGGATCCTTCCTGATCCCCCAGGAGGCAATTAGATATTCACTGGATCAACAATCTCTGGTGTTATTACCCATACATGTTAGTATCCAGTTATATTTAGTTCATTTAATAAAGAATCCAGCTCTATTTTTAAAAAAACAATCCACTAAGCTGGTCAGATCTAGTTCTTGAGGGAGTCTATTCCACATCATCCCAGCTCTTACTGTGAAGAAGCCTTTCCATTAGTGAAGGTTAAATATGTTTTCCTCCAGACAAAGGAGTGCCCCCATTGTCCTCTTTGATGACCTGAAAGGGGAAACTTTACACCAATTTCACTATATGGACCATGCCTCTTATCAGTTTGGTTGCCCTTCTCTGAACTTCCTCCAGTTCTGCCCGATATCATTGTGATTGGCAGAAGGCAGATCCACAGCTAACAGGCCATGTGCTTTTAGCTATACAGTATAATCCTCTTACTGCCTGCTGTCACTCACAAGGAGAGGACAGACATGGGACACTAGCGTCTCATTTTCCCCATAAGCCTCTGCCCACTGTCATTGTCACAGGTTGCTAGGAGACTGTTGGCCGTGAAATTGAGAGCCACCTTAAAGGGGTTGTAAAGTCGGAAGGTTTTTTTTATCTTAAAGTGGATGTAAACCCGATTCATGAAATTTGAGCTGGGCACATTATCTGTAGTGTTTTCTTATCTCTATTCAAAAGCACTAAATCCTGTGGTTTTCTCCTGCTCCATTCGTCTTTTATCAGCATAAGAACTTCTGACAAGCTCTCCTACACATGAGTTAAAACCAGCCTGAAATTTGTGTTGTGGGAAATTGCTATAAAATAGATTAGCAGACAGTTTGCCCTGTCACAGCAGAGCTCTGCACATTCCTTCCTTCGCCTTTGTAGAGGGGGGTGTGTGCCTTTCCTCCAATCAGCTGTCTTGGCTGTATGCCCAGACTTCAAACTCAGTGCTAAACAGGAAGAGGAAAATCTCTAACAGGATGTGAACTTTCTAAAGAATATATAAAGCTGAAGAGAGCAGATATGCATGTAAAACTTATGTAGGAGGATTTGTTCCATCTCTGTGTATTATCTGCGGCTGGTCACTTCACTGGGTATATGTGAGGGTTTACATCCACTTTATTGCATAGAATGCATTAAAGTGGTTGTAAACCCTAAAAAAAAAAACAAAAAAAAAACTGACTGACAGCAGCAGGAGCCAATAGCAAGCGCGCGGGACCCACCGGTAACGGCACAGGCTAGCTAAAGCAACGGCACGTACGTGCCATTGCTTCAGTGCGCATGCGCCGATGATGTCGGCACATGTAAATACAGGGGATATCTCCTAAACCGTGCAGGTTTAGGAGATATCCTGGGTAACTACAGGTAAGGCTAATTATAGGCTTACCTGTAGCAAAACGTTGTTGTAAAGGGTTTACAACCACTTTAAGATAAAAAAAAAAAAAACTTCTGTGAGTAGCAGCCTCCCCAGCACCCCCCTAATACTTATCTCTGTCCAGCGATGTCCACGAGTCCCTCGGCCATCTGAGACTCTTCCTCCCGATTGGCTGAGACACAGCAGCGGCGCCATTGGCTCCCGCAGGTGTCAAGGTCAGTTAGCCAATCAAGGGAGAGAGGGGACGAGGCCAAATGGCAGCTCCGTGTGTGAATGGACACACGGAGCTGCAGCTTGGCTGCCCCCCATAGCAAGCTGCTTGCTGTAGGGGGCACTCAACAGGGGGGAGGGGCCAGGAGCAGGGAAGAGGAACCCAATTAGAGGAGGATCCAGGGTGCTCTGTGCAAAACCAACTGCACAGAAGAGCAGGTATGTTTGTTATTATTATAGAAAGAAAAACAAGACTTTACAATCGCTTTATGAAGCAGTAACAGGTGGGATGGGGGGGCGTGAGAGGCAGCAAATGTACCGTCTGCCACACAGCGTACAGAGACAGGCACTCTGTCCGTCTCTCTATATCAACTTATAGCTGGTCTTATCTACCTCCAGTTTTTTTATCTACAGACTTGATGTAATTCTGTCTGAGTTTTGTGAAGTAATGCTCTGTCAGTGAAAGGATTAATCCATGAACATGAGAGATTTCCTTGTTACATAAACAATGGGCATCCTCTGTCCTTTCCAACAGGAACTCATTGTTATTTCAAAACTCGTTTAAAAATATTTGCATAAATAACACTCACCTGTGGTCATTTCATTTTTCTATTCTTCCCCCTTACTGGTTAAACCATTTCAGCTCACCTGCAAGTCAAATCAGTTCCTGTAAGCATCGGATGGTTTTTTTTCACCTTAATGCACAGGATGCATTAAGATGAAAAAAACGGGAATCTTTACCACCCCTTTAACGCATTTTGGTGTGGGAAAGTACTAGATCCTCTGATGCAGTGGTTTGCAACCCCAGTCCTCAAGTACCCCCAATAGGCCGTGTTTTGGGAATTTCTCTTAAATAAAATAACTGTCCAAAATACCAAGCCATTGGCTTTGATTTAAAGCACCTGTGCAAGATAAAGGAAAACCTGCAAACATGGCCTGTTGGGGGTATTTGAGGATTGAGGTTGAGAACCAACTACTCTAATGGGGGAGCAGCTGAGTGTTTTCGATGTCCGAACCCAACTCAATGTAGACGGGGCTCATGTTACCTCTCAAAAGGCCATCTACACAGGTACAAAGCCAATCTAATCATCAAAATTCTGTCTCTCTTCATTCATCCTCATTGTCCTTGTAGAACCTATTTCTTAACCCACTCTTTATAGAAAATAAACTATACTCTCCATAATATATATGACATCAGCTTGTCATTTCAGAATGTTCTCTCCGATGTGTAAGGTACCTTCCCGACGTGTTATGCGTTCTTTGAAGGGCGATTTTTTTCTCAATAATATGGTCACTGGCAGAGTTGCTGCCATTAATACAATTATTAATGGACCATATACATCCTGAGCATTGGTTCAATCGTGTTTTTCTTTAGACTTTTAACATTAAACATTTATATAAAATGAATTAAAACTAAGAAATTCACTTCTATTCTAGGCTTAAAACCAAAATCATACATTTATATTTTCTGGGGTGAAAATATGGCATTTCACTTTAGCTAAATTAAAATGTATATTTAAAGAATCAGTCTACCTAAAACAGTTTTTTTTTTGCTGTGAAAAATAAAGCATTAAAGCGATCTTAAACTCAGTTTTTTTTTTTTAAGTAATTCCAGCACCTTATTTAATTGAAATTACCGAGTATGCAGATTCTTTATCTTTTAAACCTTGCCTATGTTCCAGTTTAAGCTGATGCCATGACAGCTGCTCCAGGTTTCCTGTTTAAGTGTTTTTTTTTCTCTTGGAGCATCCTATGGAGCCATCCTTTTATGTAGGGGCTAGAATTGTGTTTCCCTACACTGTGTGCATCAATAGAAACACACAGCCTCATAGCCTAGGATGGCACAGTATTCCCCTGCACCTCCTCCTTCCAAACTGAGAAAAGTCCACCGGGGATTGTTTATTGTATTTTGCTCAATTTGTCAAAAAAAAAAAAAAACTCTGAGGGTGTAATTTGACTTTAAAGAATAAGTTCACTTTTTGTAACATGTTACACCCTGAATATGGATGTAACATGTTACAAATGCACCAGCCCCCCCACAGAGGTCCTGTTTTCACAGCAAGCGGGGGATCTTCTCCCTCACTCGCTGTTACGTGATTAAGAAAACTACAATTCCCAACAGCCTTTGCAGCTGTCGGCTTGCAGATCCCAATGAACTACCAGAGCGTTTTTGATCGCTCTAGAGCAGGGGTCTCAAACTGTTGCAAAACTACAGCTGTTGCAAAACTACAAGTCCCATCATGCCTCTGCCTATGCTTGTAACTGTCAGCCTTGCAATGCCTCATGGGTAGTTTTGCAACACCTGGAGGGCCACCAGTTTGAGACCCCTGCTCTAGAGTCTAGGTAGTTCATTGAGCTTCTATCAGAGTGTAACTGCTTGCCTGTATTGGAGGTACGGGCAGACAGCTACACAGACATTCTGCAGGGCTGTGGCATTACACCCACGATCTGCTGATCACGAGAACAATGCTTTACAGGTTCCTAAAAAAAAAAATAATAATAACTTTACCTGCAAAAAAATGTGCATTTAAGTTTTTTTTTAAGTGAACTTATCCTTTAAAAAGACATTGCATGAGTCTTTCATGGTTACGTAAATGTCTCATGTCAAAGTTAACAGACAGACCATTCTAACTCAAAGCAGAAAGATCTATTGGACAAGTTTGCATGAAAACCTGCAGAACTGTGCTGGTGATAGGACTATCTCCCCATACCGATGTCATTATCTCCTCTTCAAAAGAAGAAAAGTGTATATATTGGCTTATCCAAGCATATATGTTTGGAGTTCCCAATGCAGAAGCCTGTTGAATTGCCAGAAATTGCCCATCTTCCCATGTGTATGGGGACTTTGCCTTATATGTCTTGGGGACTCCAGTGACAAGATATGGGCACTTGAATTTGCAGGTCAGCATACCTACCCCAGCACCAGGTTCCCCTTCTCCATGCTGGACTGCTTATATTAATGGAACAGGAGGAGATAATTATTTACAGTGAGGGAAACAATATTTTATCCCCTGCTGATTTTGTATATTTGCCCACTGACAAAGAAATGATCAGTCTATAATTTTTATGGTAGGTTTATTTTAACAGTGAAAGACAGAACAAAAATATCCAGAAAAACACAATTCAAAAACTTTATAAATTGATTTGCATTTTAATGAGTGAAATAAGTATTTGATCCTCTATCAATCAGCAAGATTTCTGGCTCCCAGGTGTCTTCTATACAGGAAACGAGCTGAGATTAGGACCACTGCTAATCTCAGCTTGTTACCTGTATAAAAAGACACCTTTCCACAGAAGCAATCAGATTCCAATCTCTCCACCATGGCCAAGACCAAAGAGCTATCCAAGGATGTCAGGGACAAGATTGTAGACCTACACAAGGCTGGAATGGGCTACAAGACCATCGCCAAGTTGGTGCTATTATTTGCAAATGGAAGAAACACAAGATAACTGTCAATCTCCCTCGGTCTGGGGCTCCACTGAAGATCTCACCTTGTGGAGTTTCAAGAACATTGAGAAAATCAGCCCAGAACTACACAGGAGAATCTTGTCAATGATCTCAAGGCAGCTGGGACCATAGTCGCCAAGAAAACAATTGGAAACACACTACGCTGTGAAGGACTGAAATCCTGCAGCATCTGCAAGGTCCCCATGCTCAAGAAAGCACATGTACAGGCCTTTCTGAAGTTTGCTAATGAAGATCTGAATGATTCACAGGAGAACTGGGTGAAACTGTTGTGGTCAGATGAGACCAAAATCAAGATTTTGGCATCAACTCAACTCACCGTGTTTAGAGGAGGAGGAGGAATGCTGCCTATGACCCCAAGAACACCATTCCCACCATCAAACATGGAGGTGGAAACATTATGCTTTGGTGGTGTTTTTCTGTTAAGGGGACAGGACAACACCGCACCAAAGGGATGATGAACGGGGCCGTGTACCATCAAACCTTGGGTGAGACCCTCCTTACCTCAGCCAGGGCATTGAAAATGGGTCAAGGATGGGTATTTCAGCATGACAATGACCAAAAACATACAGCAAAGGCAACAAAGGAGTGGCTCAAGAATAAGCGCATTAAAGTCCTGGAGTGGCCTAGCCAGTCTCCAGAACTTAGTTTCATAGACAATATGCAGAGGGAGCTGAAGGTTCAAGTTATCAAACGTCATCCTTGAAACCTTAATGACTTGGAGAGGATCTGCAAAGAGTGCAAAGAGGAGTGGGACAAAATTCCTCCCGAGATGTGTGCAAACATGGTGGCCAACTACAAGAAACGTCTGACCTCTGTAATTACCAACAAAGGTTTTGCCACTAAGTCATGTTTTTGCGAAGGGGTCAAAAACGTATTTCACTCATTAAAATGCAAATCAATCTATAACTTTTTTTTTGTCGATATTTTTGTTTGTTATTCTGTCTCTCACTGTTAAAATAAACCTACCATTAAAATTATAGACTGATCATTTCTTTGTCAGTGGGCAAAAGTACAAAATCAGCAGGGGATCAAATACTTTTTTCCCCTCACTGTACACCAGACTAAAGCTGGCTATAGATATATTGAAATTCAGCCGATTCAGCAGTAACCAGTTGAGTTTTGATTTGTGTGTGGCTGTCCCCGTTCAACAGAAGTCAATTGTTAGATTGACTTCTGCTGAACAGGCAAGCTGGAAAACGTTTGTCAATCAGCGGCTGCAGCTGCTGATCAGTACATTCTGACAATGGCAAGTCCCGCTGTTAAAGTACAATGTCCAAGCGGGGGGAATTCCTTCGTCCACCTTGTCTGTGTGGATAGAGGAATTTGTCAATGTTTTGGCTGCACACAATGCAAAGTGGCATTTCAGGTAGGGTCCTAAACTGGCCATAGATGATTCTTTATTTTCCCATTCAGCCAAAAAAATAGTGTTTATACTTTGAAGAGTATGAAATGGTTAAGGACGACACCTGCTAGTTTTTTTCTGTTTTTTTTTTTTTTCTTAAACCCAATGAAAAGATTTCTTTTCACTTCCTGACCTGGAGCTGCAACAGGAAATAGGAGCAAGTCTCTCCAAAATGAGGGAAAATCCTTTTTTTACACAATTTCAAACCAAACATGATCCCATAGGGTGATTTCCTCTCACCCCCTGTTCCTTTGACTCTAACATTTTGGATTTCCCATAAGTTTCTGCACCAGGGACAGTGGACACCTAGGATCAGTAGAGAAGGAATCTCCCCAATGGGGGAAATAAAAACCTAATGCGTTTTAATATGTACTTATTCTATCGAATCTTTATGTACTGTACTCTTTAAGAGAAAGAAAAAACTGCAGTAGTATCCACAATGATAGTAGATGACAGAGAATAAAGGGACTGAGCTAGAGCGTAGCAAGAATAATTATAATCCTAGAAAGAGGTCAGAGACCACAGAGGAGCAAGAAAGAAAATTAGTTATTTCTAAGCATCACAAACGTAGCAATTATTCAATGAATAGAAAAAGCCTACACCAGTCTGAGCAAATGCTGAATTGAAATTTTAATGACAAATGAGATCTGTAAAAAATTTTGACCTCCTTCTCTGGGGGTATAAAAAGCCACCATGAAAACTGCTACATTAAAAGGAATGAAGGTACTGAAGGGTGCAGTAGATGTTAGAAGATTCCTATTGTGCTCCCCAAGGAGCCTGCAAAGCATTGTACCGTGATCAATGGATCGAGGGTGCGGTGTCAGGCTCCTGTAGACAAGTCCTACAGCTTTCTTCCCGTACTGGCTTCCAATTGGAAAATAGCAGGGCTTGTGAATGAACTAGGAGCATGCTCATCAGTGTCATCTCAGTCCATTGAGAACTACAAGCCATCTGCTGCGGTGGAAGACGGGACTTTTTTTTTTTTTCTCTCAAAGATTGCTGTGCAAGAATGATGTGGTATGTGGGTGATGTCTCGCACAGCCTCATGAATTTGGAAATGTGACAGCAGGTGCAGGGAGAGGAACCCCCACCCACTGTCATAGGAAGGGGAGGGGGAAATTAGAGGTGGGGATTGTGGGGCTTGGACCATGTTACATACTAAATACGGGTGTAACATCTAACATGCTCCAAAAGGTGAGCTTATCCTTTAAGGCCATATTTTAAACTAGACTTGCTTGGACCAGGGCAGGTCTTAAATGTTGTTAAAATATAACCCAAAATGTAATACTGTATACCTCAGCTTACAAGTCTTTAGATGTGTTTGTATTAGATTTTTTTTCTTAGACTTTCCCTTTATTTTTACTTGGTGATCCTCCAAGTCTAATATTTTTCAACTTCCTTTACCACACAAAGCTGTCCACTAAAAGGATCTGTTAACGGGTTAAGACAAACCATTTAAAGTGTATCTAAAAGCAAAAGATTTTCTTTTTTTGTAATGGATAGAATGGAGAGGGATTAGAACCCCTCTGGGAGCACTGAACAGGAGGGAGGAGCCAGAAGCAGAGAAGTGGGAGCCGAGAAGAGGAGGATCTTGGCTGCTCTGTGCAAATCCCCTGCATAGAGCAGGTAAGTATAACAGGTTTGTTATTATTATAGGAAATAATGCATTAATATAAAAAGCCTTCTGTGTGCAGCAGCCCCCTTCACACTTACCTGAGCCCCATCTCTGTCCAGCGATGTCCACAAGTGTTTTAGCCGTCCGAGATTCTACTTCCTGAATAGCTGAGACACAGTAGCGGGGCCATTGGCTCCCACTGCTATCAAAGTCAGCTAGCCAATCAGGAGAGAGAGGGGGCTGTGCCGTGGCAGGGCTCTGTGTCTGAATGGACACAAGCAGCTGTGACTTACCTCGGGTGCCCCTATAGCAAGCTGCTTGCTGTGGGGGCACTGAACAGGAGGGAGGAGCCAGAAGCAGAGAAGAGGGACCGATAAGAGGAGGATCCAGGCTGCTCTGTGCAAATCCACTACACAGCGCAGGTAAGTATAACATGTTTGTTATTATTATAGGAAAAAAACAAAAAACAAGCCTTTACAATCACTTTAAGATCTCTGGAGATGGACTTGTAACCTTGAGATTGTCCCTGCTTTTCCACACAACAGAAAGGTTGAGTCAATTTTTCACCTTTTAACTGGTTGCTGGTGTGATTTCTATAGTGTCAGCACCTGTTAATTGATACAGGTGAGCTTAATTACAAATTACAGGAGCATCAAAACTTGGAATGCAATTAATTCTTACAATTTTGAAAGGTGCCAATAACTTTGGCCTGTACATTTTTGGAGTTTTGCATGGAATGTGTCAAATTTGGCCGTTTGTCCACTTTTTTGTGTCATACCAATACAAACAATAGAAACAAACATTTGCCTAAACAATTGCAACAATTTTCTGACAAAGTGGTGCATTATCTGACAGAAATGCAGGGATGCCAATAGTTTTGCCTATGACTGTATAGGAAATATCTGGGAAGTTTCTCCCTCACTTTGCATAACGTATGAAAAAAAAAAAAAAAAAAAACACACACACATAAAAAAGGCACAAACAATTATCAAAAATGTGTTTTACAACATGCTTTATGGTGGCAGCTATACAAGGGCAGCCCTAATTCAAGCTGCTCGAGGACAAAAACAAGCTAATTTTAGCATATGATTCAATAAAGTGGTGAAAAGTGCAAGGAGATGGTGCAAAGTCCAGTAATCCACAGCAACACATCAGATTACCCTGATAAATAATAATATAAATCTGAATTGATTGCTATAGGTCACTGCACTTTGCCTTACTGCACTGCTGGAAAGAGAGAGTATTGCTGCAAGCAGCTTTACACGGGTCATTGTCATGCACTGCAAGGAACTGACCATAATCTGCCTTGATGTTGATGCAATTAATTCAGCTATGGAACAGAGTGTAAACACATGGATTTAATGACCACACTTAGGTCAATGAAGTCAGGAATGAGGGAATGAGGACTCTGTTTGTTGTGCCATTGGCTTACAAGAGCGGTATGATTACTGTGCAAACAGTGACAGCATGTGAGGACAGGAGGTGGAGACAAGACTTTGCTGTGCAGAATACAACACACATCCTACCAAGGAAATTGTTTAGGCTTTCCATAGATACTAATTTCAGAAAGGATTTAAAGCGGTATTAAACCCCAAACCAAAAATGTAATATACTGAAGCTTACCAATCATTAGATGTGTATTAGCGAGACACCACCCTGGACTATGCTCATACAGCATAGGGGGCACAGCAAACAGCACCGCAAATCCAACTTGTGTGTGATTATAGGTCAGTATTAAATTGTATATCCCTGTATGTTGTGGTCGTTCAGGTGCTTATCTAATCGTTTATTGAAATATCGATGCCTCCCGATGAGACCCTCACCTGTGGAAGGGAATTCCACATCCTTGCCGCTCTTACAGTAAAGAACCCTCTACGTAGTTTAAGGTTAAACCTCTTTTCTTCTAATTTTAATGAGTGGCCATGTTTCTTGTTAAACTTCCTTCCGCAAAAAAGTTTTATCCCTATTGTGGGGTCACCAGTACGGTATTTGTAAATTGAAATCATATCCCCTCTCAAGCGTCTCTTCTCCAGAGAGAATAAGTTCAGTGCTTGCAACCTTTCCTCATAACTAACTTACAGCACATTGTTTTTTTCCTTTTGGAATAAAGGTTTTACATGCATAAATAAAATTAGCCGGGCCCACAGTCAAAATTGTTGGTAAAAATGGGTCCACTAATGGCACGATTGTCGAATGATCTTTCTGAAAAGGAACAGTTTCGGCCAAAATTCTCTGCATGCATGGCCAGCATAAGTCTAAGAAAGATTTCAACCAATATAAATCTGCCCTCCAAATATACAATTCCAGCCACCTCACTGCCAAGCAGACATATTTTTATCACTCTCTTTAACAACTTATCATCCTGTCCCCGTCAACATTTCTCTACCTTTAACTCTACTTTGTCCTCCACTGCCTCCACCCACTAACTCACTTACTGTCCAGGAGATCGCCAATCACTTCAAACAGAAGATTGATACAATTCGGGAGGAGATCTCTGCTGTTTAGATAACCTCCAGGCTTTACACTTCATGCCCACAGGTACAATAATTTCTTCCCTCATTCAACCCCACCACTATAGACGAGGTTGCTAAACTACTTGCCAACATCCAGCTAACCACCTGCCCTCTGGATCCTGTTCACTCGCAAATGCTACGTTCACCCTCTGGCTCTATCCTACACTCTCTAACCCACATCTTCAATCCCTCCCTCTCTTCTGGCATCTTCCGCAAATCTCTAACACATGCACTAGTCAGCCCCATACTCAAAAACCTCTCACTGGACCCAACCTTAACCTACGTCCCACCTCCTTGCTCCCCTTTTTATGCAAGCTCCTTGACTGTCTGGTCAACAACCGACTGAGCGACCACCTTGATGAGAATAACCTTCTTGATCTCCTTCAGTCTGGATTTCGTCCCCAACACTCCACAGAAACTGCTCTCCTAAAACTAACAAACGATCTAACGGGCAAAACCAATGGGCACTATTCTGTACTCCTACTCCTGGACCTCTCTGCTGCCTAGTCTCAAAATAACAACCTAATCGTTCTCTTTGTTCCTCTCAAGACCTCCTGGTCTCTAGCTCCCTCGTCACCTCCTCCCATGCTTCCCTTCAGGACTTTTCCAGAGCCTCTGCAATCCTATGGAACTCCTTACACCATCCTTTCCGATTATTGTCTACTCTGTTAGTTTTTGGACTATCCTTGAAAACCCTTCTCTTTAGAGAAGCCTATCCTACCCACACCTAACAACTGTATGTCTATTTTCTCCATCATTGATAAAACATCTTTTTGCAAATGATTATCCTTGGAGAATATCTCCCATTTTATTAGAAATCTTTTCACACCTACAATTCTGTGATGTTTGCTTTCATCGAGGGCCCATTCACTCTTTTCCACTCTTGTGCATTGCGTAAAGGAAGCTCATCCAAATAAATGGGCTGGCAATGCACCAGAACAGACAAACATTTTTCTAACATGTACAGTGTGCGTTACCTTGCCTTGTGGTGTGCTGCAATGGATGTGTGTCAGAGGTGAATTGTCTTAGTGCCTTGGTGGCTGGTGGTAGGCCCAGCGTTGTCAAATGAGGGCAAGGAGAACACTTGGCTCCAATTGGCATGATTCTGAACTTACACAAGGTTGTCCCTCTTCGCTCCCAGCAGCTGGATGGATTGGTGGGAGATTTCTGTGCAAGAAGGTTGAAGATGCAGAATAAAGCTATGTGTGAGAGGTGTCCTAAAATAGAGATTGTAGGTCTGACTCTCCATTAACACAGGTGGTAGCGCCAAGGAACACCTAGCTCCCATGTTGTTCCACAGGCTGGAGGTGAATCCAACCAGTAGAAGCAATTAAATCCAATAGGACAATTAGGCTCGAACAAAGCTACCTGAAATGAGATTGAGATGAATAGCTCAGTATATCCTTTCAAGCCAGCGGGCTGTGGGGGCACTTGGCAGGTGTTACAAACCTGCACAGTGTGCCAGCTTTTTGTACTTGAGGGAACGCAGCTTCACGGTCCAACCTAATCCTATGAAAAGGTGTTCCTATAAAATGAATAAGGTTTGAATTGAAGTTGTAGTTGGCAAGTAATCATCGTGATGGAAGGCAAAATGAATTAAACTCTAGGCACAACCTGTATGTGTTGATTCCTATGACTTCAAGATGGAAAGATGAAGCACGTGCCTAGCACTTTCTTGTATACAAGCCCAGCAATCAAATTAAATATAATATACAGTAAATGCTCAAATTTACTTTACTCCATGACTAGATCTTTTACCACACCTTGCAACCAGCAATATTTACACGCAGAAACAAGGCATTCTGCATGCAAATGACAAGTTCAGATTTCCCTGTTTCACTTTTACATAGAAGTTACCAGCATCAGGTCCTATTGACACACCTGTCAGGTGACCCTTGACATTCACCAAGCACTATTTTTATAAATCAGAAACTGAGTCAGTTTGTGGCTTTCGTTTGGTACCTTCAGCAAACTTCCTGCATTCCGAAGATTCAAAATCTGTGTTAAAATTGATAGTAATCTGTAATGGGCACTCCCTCCATAAAACACCATTCAGTTTCACATATTTGTACACGCTGTATTGGGCAATCAGAATGAACTGAAATTAAAAATGGTGGTCATTGTTCTAAATACATAACGTGCATAGTTGGCTTTACGTAAAGGCTGTTTATTTAGCGAAGGTGTGATAAGGATTCATGGTCTATTGAATCATCCTTCATAGCACCGTTGTGGGCAAAATTTAAAAGAGCAAGCAATTCCAAGCACCAGAGTTAAGCCTGGTACACACAATCGGAAAATCGGACGCAAAACACTGCTTTTGAAGTGATCGTACGATAATCTGATCATTAGTACACACGAGAGTTCACGTTCACGAGAGTTCATGCGAAATTATCCGAAGGGACAAACACGAACATTTTTCTTATACAACACCAGAAAAAAAAAAAATCGTCAGAGCAAGACTACACCGTCTATAACATAAAGCTTAGGTTTCCACTGTTGCGACCTAAAAGTCATGCGATTTTTCCATGATTTTGAGGCAATTTGAAGCCACGCCTGTGTATTCTTGAGGTCTACGGACCTTGCGTTGCATCAAAGTCGGACCAAAGTAGTGCAGGGACTACTTTGAAGTCGCACAAATATGAACGTGCTCACTGGAAATCATGGGGTACAACTTTATTATGCAACTTTGCAGTCTCAAGTCACAGGACAAGTTGCACAAGTGGAAACTACACCTAAATGACCAAAAGTGAGGTTCAGGAGGATGTGGGGCCAAGTTCAACTTTAACAGGAACAGTTGAGATTTACATATAAGATCTACTTGCTTATATCTCTGGATGTACAGATTATTTTGAAAAGCTGTCTGCTCGAAAAGAAACCTCTGTTTATGAATTTTTAACTCAAAAGCTCAGTTTAACTTTCCCAGGTTTAAACTTTAGGCTCGGTTCACACTGGGGCGACTTGTCAGGCGACCTAGTCGCCTGACAAGTCGCCTCCCGTTCTGTGCTATGGAACCGTTCTAATCGGAGCGACGCAAGTCGCTCCGACTTAGAAAAAGGTTCCTGTATTACTTTGGGGGCGACTTGGGGCGACTTGCATAGACTTCTATGCAGAAGTCGTCTCGCAAGTCGCCCCGGCAGTCGTTTGCAGGTCGCCTCGCTGAGGCGACCTGCAAGTCGTGCCGCCGATGTGTGAACCGAGCCTTAAGCTTAAACTGTGGTCAGCCAACTTGCATTCAAATATTTACACATTTGTAACATTAAGGAAGTTCCATATTAAACCCTCAGTGACCTCTGTAGCTTAAGCCATTGTGAAGCAATTAATTCTTAAAGTGGTAGTAAAGCCTAACTAACTATTCTACCTAAAAGTTAAAAAACTTCTAATTTAATTTATTGGTATTGTGCTAAACAACAGCCAGCACGTTTCAGGGTCAAAGAACTCCCCCCTTTTTATGGCTTCTGTTAAAAACCTTTAACAGACTTAAAATAGTGCTTTCCTGAATAGGAAAAATTACTCGCCAGCATCTACATGAGCACTCAAGATAACAAAATCAGAAAGTAAAAGTAAAACCGAGAAGTTTCTGATGGTAAATTTGAGAATGAATTACTCCACAGTGGCTGCAGGTGCAGAGTTAAGTGAGGGCATGTTAGAAAGAATATTTAGGCCTTATGCACATTTGAGCTAAAAAAAAAAAAAAAAAAAAAAAAAAAAAAAACCTGGTTGACCCTGTCTTCAGCTGTCCCTCACATCTTCTCTGTTTTTCCATTGCAGGCTGAGATTGTGTAGACCAGCTGTTGTCCTCTATTGAGCAGCTCAAATTTCAGTTCCCTTTCAAATTTCATCATTTCCTTCTTTTTCTAATTTGTGCAGCCCACGTGACTATAGAGTCACACATGTGGATGTATACCCAGTGTTAAATGACACTCCCCTCTCTCCCTCCCCCTTCATGTCCTCCTATTGTTAAACACTATGGTGGCAGGATACAGTATGCTGATTGATAAGGATGAGCCCAGGGGCGTCCACAACCCGCACGTGCACAGCCCGCCAGGAAGTTGGCACCGCGCTGCATTAATCACAGGCAGTGAGACATATCCCAATCTCTGCAACCGCGGATCGGGAAAATGTCTCACTGCCTGTGATTAGCGCAGCGCCGACTTCCTGGCGGGCTCTGCATGTGCGGGTGGCGAACATGCCTGAGCTCACCCTTACTGATTACATTCATCAAGAGATTTAAAAAAGGCTTAGTTTTAATATAAATCAATATTAAATATAAAAAGTAATTGCTAATACCTTTATAGTAAAGAAAAAAAAAAGTCTTGGATACAGATGCCGTCAGAAAAAAACGAAAGTTAGGGTCAACCATCTTGCACTCCACCTACACCAGATTAATGCACAAAAAATACACATTCGGTGTTCAATAAAGATTTAGGCCCCATGTACACGGGACGCTGTTAAACTTGCGTTCAGAGGCAGTTGGACGCTTTTTTCAACTGCCCCTGAACTCATTCAATGTTATCCTATGTGACCAAGTACACAGTCTCGTTTATTGCCTTTTTTTGGAGTTGTGTTTAACAGCATTTCTTTTGAAGCAAAAAAAAATGGATTCAGACGCAGAAGATTTCCACGTTTCAGCGGCTAAACGCGGGTACCCGCATTTGCGTTTATAAGCGTTTTTATGATGGAAAACAATGAAAAAACATTTAAAAAATAGTTAAAAATGTTTTAATTACTTGCGATGATTCATAGACCATATATAATCCATATATGGTCATAATATATATAGCCATATATAGCCGTACTTTTTCAAGTAGAAGGTCAAATGTGGCAATGGACATGCATGTGAAATTAAAAAATTTGTCGGGGTAGGTACGCAGCTGTACGTACATGTTTACAAAATATCCTCCCGACATTCGCTGCGCAATCAAAGGATGGGTCCAATAGCGACGATTTAGCCTCATGAAGAGCAATGTCAGGAAAAAAAAGCACAGAAATAGAGGCAAATACAAGTAGACAATTGCTCTCTCTGCTGCTGCTACTCACTCTGGTCAAAATGGCTGAAATAGTTAACTACAATGTTTTTTGAGCTTGGTCTTAAATGAGGTAATCTTAATAAACGCTTCTAGACGAAAACGCGGCATGCAAACGCGGCTAAACGGGTGTTTTAAACGCAGGTTTCAAGGTGTCAAAAAAATTCGTTCAGAGGACTTTGCGTCAGCGTCCCGTGTACATGGTTTGTTTTTTTTATTCATGTGACTGGCACACAGAGACTCATCCTGTAGACATACATAATCAGAGTAGTAGAAGCCCTTCCCAAGAATCTTTCCTTGGAGATGCCAAAGAAGAGGGAAAGATCATGCGACTACACAACAGTGCTGCAGGAATTAAGTACTTGGAGGATTAAAAAAAAAAAAAAAAAAAACAGCGGCATGATATATATTATTTATGTGAATGAATTATGGCAATTAACACTTCTCTGTTTAGTATCACTTTAAGAGTAAGAAGCAACCAGGACATAGGACACCCTTCACAAGTGGTAATGTACCATGTGTAGTAAAGCAAAACCTTTTTTAAACTAAACATCAGCTTTAACAAAGCAAGGAGACGGAAATTTTAATATGTCCTGCCTACAAATAGAGTACTACCTCTACCATAGCTGCAAGGAAGAAATAATGTACATCTTGGAGGGCTGCGCACAGACACAGAAAAGAGGTTTTTCACTTTCAATAGATTTTTATTGAAAAAATGTAAGATACAAAACATGGCATACGAGAACTTTTTGAAAATTGCCAAGAAGATATTAGACAGCTAGAATGTAGCACAGAAAGGTCATTTTTCATAGAAGGAAGTTATAAATTACTCTGTTGGTAACTTCACCGTAGGTCAATCGGTAATGGAAAATGTGTGCCGCTTGGGCTACAAGGGAAAACAATCCTGTGTCCACCACTGTGAGCAAAAGCCAGGGAAGGAGCTTGTCTCGGCTCCAAACAACTGTTTAGCAAAGGATGGATCTCATGAAGCCACACATCAATGCTGTCCCGCTGCATGATTAAGCTCTGAGGGGCAGGGTGAAACACGTTGGGGGCAAGGCCTGGCAGGAGCCCAGGCTGAGACTGTTATTTATTCCAACACCAGTGGGTCTGTATTGATGTGCGGCTTCATGGGAGCCATCCTTTGCTTAACTTTACCATATGTTATGTATTTTCTTTATGGAAATGTACCATATCTCACAAAAGTGAGTACACCCCTCACATTTTTTTAACTATTTTATTATATCTTTTCATGTGACAACACTGAAGAAATGACACTTTGCTACAACGTAAAGTAGTGAGTGTACAGCTTGTATAACAGTGTAAATTTGCTGTCCTCTCAAAAGAACTCAACACACAGCCATTACTGTCTAAACCACTGGCAACAAAAGGGAGTACACCCCTAAGTGAAAATGTCCAAATTGGGCCCAAAGTGTCAATATTTTGTGTGGCCACCATTATTTTTTAACCACTGCCTTAACCCACTTGAGTATGGAGTTCTCCAGAGCTTCACAGGTTGCCACTTGAGTCCTCTTCCACTCCTCCATGACGACATCACGGAGCTGGTGCATGTAAGAGCCCCACAGATGCTCAATAGGGTTTAGGTCTGGAGACATGAGACATGCTTGGCTAGTCCATCACCTTTACCCTCAGCTTTTTTTTAGCAAGACAGTGGTCGTCTTGAAGGTGTGTTTGGTGTCGTTATGTTGGAATACTGCCCTACGGCCTAGTCTTCAAAGGAAGGGGATCATGTTATGCTTCAGTATGTCACAGTACATGTTGGTATTCATGGTTCCCTAAATGAATTGTAGCTCCCCAGTGCCGGTGTTGCCGAGAAAGGTCCCCCGTCGGATAATGTCCGCCCTGTACTGCGCAGGCGCAGCGCTTGCACAGTACGGAGCCCCCGAAAATCTCTGAACATTAACAGCTGTTAATCAGCTGTACACGGCGCCTGCGCAATCAAGACGACATTGTGCCACACGCTGCCGCACGCTCCGGATGCTCGTGCAAATCTGCAAGGGGCGGATGCATACAAAAGAGGCCATATTTTACAATGATGGGCAGAGGTGATAAGGGCGGGTCGTTCAATGTTCATGGGCGGGTTACACACATAACACAAGCAATTTTAATACTTTCCAGAGTACATTGTTTTATGCTTATATCTAAACCCCTTCACCACAGGGGATGCATTTAAACATCTATTATGGATGGATAATCCACCCCCATCATATGAGCTCTGCCCATCATGCGACCTCTTCTGTATGCATCCGCCCCTTGCAGAGTTCAATTAATACAACCAAGAGTTGCACGAGCATCGGGAGCGTGTGGCACAATGTCATCTTAATTGCGCAGGTGCCGTGTACAGCTGATGAACAGCTGTTCATGTTCGGAGGCTTTCGGCGGCTCCTTTGTCCACCGTTCTGCACAAGCGCTGCTCCTGCGCAGTACAGGGCAGACATTATCCGACGGGGGACCTTTCTCGTCAGAACACTGGCAGCACTCATGCAGCCCCAGACCATGACACTCCCACCACCATGCTTGACTGAAGGCAAGACACACTTCTCTTTGTACTCCTCACCTAGTTGCTGCCACACACGCTTGACACCATCTGAACAGAATATGTTTATCTTGGTCACATCAGGCCACAGGACATGGTTCCAGCAATCCATGTTCTTAGTCTGCTTATCTTCAGCAAACTGAGTTTTCTTGTGCATCATCTGTAGAAGAGGCTTCCTTCTGGGGCAACAGCCACGCAGAGCAATTTGATGCAGTGTGCGGCGTATGGTCTGAGCACTGACAGGCTGACACCCCCCCAACCCCTTTAACCTCTGCAGCAATGCTGGCAGCACTCATATGCCTATTTCCCAAAGACAACCTCTGGATATGACGCTGAGCATGTGCACTCAACTTCCTTGTTCGACCATGGCAAGGCCTGTTCTGAGTGGAACCTGTCCTGTTAAACCGCTGTATGGTCTTGGCCACCGTGCTGCAGCTCTGTTTCAGGGTCGTGGCAATTTTCTTATAGCCTAGGCCAGTGATGTCAAATGTTGGCACCCCAGATGTTTTGGAACTACATTTCCAATGATGGTCATGCACTCCACAGTGTAGTTGAGCATCATTGGAAAAGTAGTTCCAAAACATCTGGGGTGCCAAGATTAGCCATCGCTGGCTTAGGCCATCTTTATGTAGAGCAACAATTCTTTTTTTTCAGATCCCCAGAGAGTTCTTAGCCATGAGGTGCCATGTTGAACTTCCAGTAACCAGTATGAGAGAGTGAAAGTGATAACCCCAAATTTAACACACCTGCTCCACATTCACATCTGAGACCTTGTAACACTAACGAGTCACATGACACTGGGGAGGGAAAATGGCCAATTGGGCCCATTTGGACATTTTCACTTACTCACTTTTGTTGCCAGCGGTTTAGACAGTAATGGCTGTGTGTTGAGTTATTTTGAGGGGACAGCAAATTTACACTGTTATACAAGCTGTACACTCACTTTTTTACATTGTAGCAAAGTGTAATTTCTTCAGTGTTGTCACATTAAAAGAAGTAATAGAATTTTTGACTTACCGTAAAATGTTTCTTTGAGTTAATTGACAGGCACAGCGCTCCATTATTCAGACCCATAGGGGTTATATCGCCCCCTACAGGAGTAGGACACTAGGCAAAAAAAAAAGACTTGGCTAAGCCTATGGGCAGTCCTATGCGATATACACCCCCCTCTCTGCTATAGGCCTTCAGTTTAATAACAAGCAGTCAGAAGCACCCAAACTCCTTAGAGGGGTGGGTGCTGTGTCTGTCAATGAACTCAGAGAAACAGATTTTACGGTAAGTCGGAAATCCTATTTTCTCATTCGTTCATTGACACACATCGCGCCATTATTCAGAACAATAGGGACGTCCCAAAGCAGTGCCAAACATGAGGGGTGGGACAACAAAAAATCCCAAGACCAACGCAAGAGCCAACCAAGTACCAGGAGCTCAACACAGAAACAAACTGGAGCCCGACCTGAACAATACCCCTACAGCCTGCAACACCTTGAGGCCAAAAAAAGCATCTGCAGATGCCAGTACATCCACATTGTAAAATTTTGTAAAAGTATACACCGATGACCAAGTGGCCACCTTGCAAACCAGCGCAGGTGACACCTGATGATGGAAGGCCCAAGAAGCAACAAGCAGCCAAGTAGAATGCACTGTAACAGGGAAAGGAGGTACCCAACCCCTGATAGAATAGACCAGAGTCATCGTCTGTCCCGTCTAGAGGTCACAGAAGAAGCAGACAGCCCCTTTTTTGACCCAACCGTGATCACAAACAGTGAGTCTGATCTCCGAAAAGGCCCTGTGACTGCCAAATACACCCAAATCGCCCGACCACATCCAGGGCATGTAAGGTAAATCCCTTAGGACATTTTGTGGATCACCAGGTAAGAAGTATGATATGGTAACACCTACAGTTCCAACACTCTGCAAGCAGAGGTGATGGAAACCAAAAAAGCCACCTTCTGGGACAGAGCAAGCAGAGGAACCTCCCGAATATTTCCAACGGGAGGCTCCTGGAGAACCAAACACAAGAGTAGATCCCATGGTGGTGGAAGCGATCGCACCGGTGGAGGCAGATGCTGAACCCCTTGATTAAGAGTACGCACCAGGGAGTGCGGGACCAGGGGATGCCAAAGAAAACCGACAAGGCCGACACCTGGCCCTTGATGGCACTAAAGGCCAAGTTCTGCTCAACGCCCCCGTGAAGGAAGGTCGAAATCTGAGCCACCGAGAAAGAACGAGGGTAAATGGCAAGCACCTCACACCAGGATATGTATGTTATCCATGTCCTGTGGTAAATCTTCCCAGAGGAAGGCTTCCTAGCCTTCAGCAGCGTCGTAACTTCAGCACCTGGCTCATAACAGCTAGGCCTTCAAACACCAGCGACTGAGGCAGGATGGAAAATCAACCCTTGGGACAGTACAACCTCCATGAGAGGAAGTCACCAAGGGATGTCAGCGACCAAGCGCACCAGGTCGGCGTACCAAGACTGACAAGACCATATGGGCCCACTAGAATGTGACTTCGCGAGATGTTAAAATTGCGGGGCCAGCCCCCATCCAGTGGGGCTATGTCGCAGCCGACCTAACATGTAGCTGCGGTCTGCACGCGCTCGCTGGCCAGACCACTGGATTTTAGTGTCCAGCCCGTCACCCAGTCCGAGAGTTGATTGTAGATCTCACAGGAAAAAATCCAAGAGAAAAAAAGTAGTTTAAAAAGCAAAAACAAAAAATTGCCAGGACCAGAGATCCCAGCAGGGAACTAGGTCCTTACTCCTGACTAGGCAGGAAAAAAACTGAAGGCCTATAGCAGAGAGGGGGTGTATATCACCTAGGACTGCCCATAGACATAGCCAAGTCTTTTTTCTGCCCAGTGTCCTACTCCTGTAGGGGGCGATATAACCCCTATGGATCTAAATAATGGAGCGCTGTGTCTGTCAATGAACGAATGAGAAAAAATATTTACAAAAATGTGAGGGGTGTACTCACTTATGTGAGATACTGTATTTCTTACCCTTTAGATGCATGTAACTGAGCTGTCCTGGGCAAAGAGAGTAATAGAGGGCCTTAAATACTTAAATTTCCTAAAGTGCACCCAGATCCCATAACGGTCATATGATTTTACCAAATCAGGTGTGGGAAGTAACATTCAGCTAGCCAAACATAATCACTCTTAGTTCCTCAGAATGTCCTAAGGGTGCAGCACTATTTTTCCAGACAATTCAGCCCTTTTATGC
Organism: Aquarana catesbeiana; assembly: GCF_042186555.1. NCBI lineage: Eukaryota > Metazoa > Chordata > Amphibia > Anura > Ranidae > Aquarana > Aquarana catesbeiana. The sequence continues at coordinate 289,021,773 of NC_133332.1, forward strand.
ATCAAGGCTAATACAAATTTAGCTTAACATCTGATGAACTTTGCTTTGCAGAATATTACCCTCCTATCAGCCAATCTTGATGGAAGAAGAACTATGGTGTCACAGGCATAAGATGAGAATTTCCTAAACCAGTCATTTTTAGGACATAACCCTCCACCTCATCATTCTCAAACCATGAATGTTGGAGCTGAGGGCATGGAACAAATATGCAAATGAGGAAAGTCCAAGGTTTTTATCTGCATGCTTGTTCCAGGTCACTGACTGCTCAATTTATCTCATTATTGGTTTAATTTTGTGTCTCTTGGCATCTTCACAAGTGGTAATCAGCCTTCTGGGTTGAATGATAGCTCACTTCCTGTGAGCCCAAACTGTATTATATACTGTCCACCACTACTACAGGCAGTAGAGAAATGGGACACCAGGACATCATGACTGACCAGAAGACTCCAGGATTTAGGTATGTGCAAAAGGAATATTTTACAAAATAGGTGTAAGGGGGACTTTTTTTTCACCCATTTACCGAAGAAGTGCTTTAAGCCAAAACTTAGTTTTGTTTAGAGCAGTGGTCTCCAAACTGTGGCCCTTTGCTTGCCTTTATCCAGCCCTTGGAGGACTATTCCTCCCACTGACACCAATGATGGGACACCAATTCCCCCACTGACATCAATGATGGGCCACTATTCTTTCTATGGATACCAATGAAGGGGCACGATTCCTCCCAACTGATTCATATAGTTACATAGTTACATAGTAGGTGAGGTTGAAAAAAGACACAAGTCCATCAAGTCCAACCTATGTGTGTGATTATATGTCAGTATTACATTGTATATCCCTGTATGCTGCGGTCGATCAGGTGCTAATCTAATAGTTTCCTGAAACTATCAATGCCCCCCCCGCTGAGACCACCACTTGTGGAAGGGAATTCCACATCCTTGCCACTCTTACAGTAAAGAACCCTCTACGTAGTTTAAGGTTATCCCTCTTTTCCTCTAATTTTAATGAGTGGCCACAAGTCTTGTTAAACTCCCTTTTGCGAAAAAGTTTTATCCCTATTGTGGGGTCACCAGTATAGTATTTGTATATTGAAATCAAATCACATTCCCTCTCAAGCGTCCAGAGCTCGCAATCTTTCCGCATAACTAATATGCTCCAGACCCTTTATCAGCTTTGTTGCCATTCTTTGTACTCGCTCCATTCCAGTATATCCTTCCTGAGGACTGGTGCTCAGAACTGGACAGCATACTCTAGGTGCGGCCGGACCAGAGTCTTGTAGAGCGGGAGAATTATCATTTTATCTCTGGAGTTGATCCCCTTTTTAATGCATGCCAATATTCTGTTTGCTTTGTTAGCAGCAGCTTGGCATTGCATGCCATTGCTGAGCCTATCATCTACTAGGACCCCCAGGTCCTTTTCCATCCTAGATTCCCCCAGAGGTTCTCCCCCCAGTGAATAGATTGCATTCATATTTTTGCCACCCAAATGCATTATTTTAAATTTTTCTACATTGAACCTCATTTGCCATGTAGCTGCTCACCCCATTAATTTGTTCAGATCTTTTTGCAAGGTTTCCACATCCTGCGGAGAAGTTATTGCCCTGCTTAGCTTAGTATCATCCGCAAATACAGAGATTGAACTGTTTACCCAATCCTCCAGGTCGTTTATGAACAAATTAAATAGGATTGGTCCCAGCACAGAACCCTGGGGACCCCACTACCCACCCCTGACCATTCCGAGTACTCCCCATTTATCACCACCCTCTGAACTTGCCCTTGTAGCCAGTTTTCAATCCATGTACTCACCCTATGGTCCATGCCAATGGACCTTATTTTGTACAGTAAATGTTTATGGGGAACTGTGTCAAATGCTTTTGCAAAATCCAGATACACCATGTCTAAGGGCCTTCCTTTATCTAGATGGCAACTCACCTCCTCATAGAAGGTTAGTTAGAATGATTCTTCATGAATCCATGCTGATTACTGCTAATGATATCGTTCTCATTACTAAAATCTTGTATATAGTTCATTATCATCCCCTCCAAGAGTTTACATACTATTGATGTTAGGCTAACTGGTCTGTAATTCCCGGGGATGCATTTTGGGCTCTTTTTAAATATTGGGGCTACGTTGGCTTTTCTCCAATCAGCTGGTACCATTCCTGTCAGTAAAAATTAGGAACGATGGTCTGGCAATTACTTGACTAAGTTCCCTAAGTACCCTTGGGTGCAAGCCATCTGGTCCCGGTGATTTATTAATGTTAAGTTTCCCAAGTCTAATTTTAATTCTGTCCTAGGTTAACCATGGAGGTGCTTCCTGTGATGTGTCATGAGGATAAACACTGCAGTTTTGGTTACTGAAGCCCCCCCGATTCCCTCGTGAAGACTGAGAAGAATAAATTCAATACATTCGTCATCTCCCCATCCTTTGTAACCAGATGTCCTTCCACATTGTTTATGGGACCAATATGGTCTGTCCTCCCTTTTTTTACTGTTTACATACTTAAAGCGGGGGTCCACCTACATCAACCTAAAAAAAAAAATTAAAAGCCAGCAGCTACAAATACTGCAGCTGCTGACTTTTAATACATGGCCACTTACCTGTCCTCAGTTCTCGGCAGCTGCCGCCATCATCCTAGGTGAGGGAATCAGGAAGTGAAGCGTTGCGGCTTCACTTCCCGGTTCCCTACTGCGCATGCGCGAGTCGCGCTGCGCATCGTAACTGGTCCCCGCTATCTCCTGGGAGCTGTGTGTTTCCCAGAAGACAGCGCGGAGGGACAGGAAGAGGCATAGACTCCCATGGGAGTCTATGCCGGAAGTGGGTGCAAATACCTGTCTTAGACAGGTATCTGCACCCCCCTGAAAGGTGCCAAATGTGACACCGGAGGGGGGGAGGGTTCCGAAAAGCGGAAGTTCCATTTTTGTGTGGAACTCTGCTTTAAAGAATTTCTTGGGATTTTTTTTTTGCTCTCCTCCGCTATGTGCGTTTCATGTTCTAGCTTAGCCGTCCTTATTGCACCCTTACATTTCTTGTTGCATTCTTTATAAAGTCTGAATGCTGATGATGATCCCTCAACCTTGTATTTTTTTAAAGCATTCTCCTTTGCTTTTATATGCATTTTTACATTGAAGTTAAGCCATCCAGGACTTTTGTTCGCTTTTAAATTTATTACCCAATGGGATGCATTGGCTAATGCCCTTATTTAATATGCTCCTAAAGCAAACCCATCTCTCCTCCGAGTTCTTTGTACCTAAGATTTTATCCCAATTTATGCCTTCTAACAAGGTTCGTAGTTTAGGGAAGTTGGCTCTTTTAAAATTGAGTGTCTTTGTATTCCACTTATGTTTCCTATTTCTGTGATTTATACTGAAGCCAATTGACCTGTACTACTGCACTATTCATCCCACCAATACCAGTGATGGAGCACTATTCCTCCCACCACTACCAGGGATTAGACACTATTTCCCCCACCAATACCAGTGACGGGGCACCATTCTTCCTACCAAAACCAATGACGGTGCACTATTGTTCCCACTTGATACCAATGTATCATGCTCATCTGAGCCAAGCTGGCCCAAACAAACTATTTTCTTTACTAATTGCTGCTTCTGCCAGCGCTGTAAAAACTGAATGTAGCATCAGCAGACTTCCCGTCTGCTGCTGGAACAAAATCAAGTTGGGCTTAGTGCATTCTCAGCCATTCCCAGAATGCCTTGTATATTTATCAATGAATACCGAAGAATGGCTGAGGTGGAAATTGACATCTGCCTGCCTCTCCGTCTCAACCTCAAGCCAATCAGGGGAGGCCTTGTATTCATTAAAAAAAATACAAAGCTTCCTGCAAATGGTTGAGAAATACTTAGCCCAAGTCAATCCTCTGCCAGCAGCAGACAGGAAGTCATCATACCGCTGCCGAGACACAGTGCTGTAAACTGTAATTAGTGAACTGTAAACAATTAGTAAAAGAAATCGTTCATTTGGGCCAGCTTGCGTGTTCTTCAGCTGGTTTCCCTACACTTGACTAAACTCAACATGCAGGAAGCCATACCTTCTCGTAGGCTCCATTCACACCTGAATGTCGCTCAAAAAGAAACACGAGCTTCTTTTGGGCGATGTTTTGCAGTGATTGCAACGTGATTTACCGCATGACAATCGTGGCACGATTGGGGTGCCATTAGAAGTAATGGCATCACAAACGCATCCCACAGCGATTTGAAATTGTGTGCGGAATCGTAATCAGGCGTGAATAGAGCCCAATTGTCATTGTTCACCATACACAAGCTTTTTTTTTTTTTTAGTGTATTCAGGTATTTTTTCCCCCAATAGGACTTCAACGGGGCCGTTTGTAAACACACAAGTGTTTGCGTGCATTTTTTTGCCCATAAAAAATTCCACCCACCCTCTAGATTTGCTCTCCTCCCAGCCCTGAAGCTTGATAACCAATCAAAAAAAACACTTGCAAAACACTTGCACAAAGGTTGTAGAACGTCCAAAGAAAAAAAGTTTCAAAATCAATAGGAATACGTTTTGCTTATGTGAATGCAAGCCAAGGATGCTTGGACTGTATAGTGGACTACTAGGAGGCAGTACTAAGGCTTGCTTTGTTGGGCAATATAGGAATGTGGAATGGAAATATTGGGTGAAGCCACTGCTGGGAACCAGTGATTGTGGTGGTGGGGACTTGTCATTATGTTACAGGGATAAGTACTGACAAGTTCACAGCAGATCAAGGCAACATTGTAATCTAGGCTTGCACCGATACCAGTACTGGTGCCGATAGTGAGTATTTTCACGATTACTTGTACTTATGCTCCAATACCCAAATTGGAAACCTTTGCAGTGCACTTTGAGCTCATACAAAAGTGAATGGGCTCAAATTGCACTGCAAAGAATAGAATGCGATTTGAACAGGAATGTGGTGCAATTTCTGTCTGAATCGCATGTGGTTTCCTGCACTGCTCCTGTGCGAACCCAGGCTGAAGTCACTATGACAAGCCCTGGGTTCACACAGGGGCAGTGTGGGTAACCTCCCTGTATGACAGGTTCCATTAGCAAAGCTCTGGTTCATGATCTGACTGCGGACATCAGCGGCTGCGGCTTGGGCTCCTCCTGCCTCCCCCATGGCTTTTCTTCCCGCTCCCAGAGGTGTCTGTCTTCCCCCAGCGTTTCAATACATCCACCAGCCCATGCTTATGGACTCATCTGCTCATGACATGCCTTTTGTTGCTTTCACCATGTGAGCGCAACACTATATGTTATTACGATTTGTATTAATAAACCCGTTACTACACTATATTGGGCTTGATGCCTTTCGCTTCTTTCTAGATGGCAAGAAAAAGGTTTCCCTTTAAATCCTAGGGGACTTTTCACACCACTGCGCTGTGGGTGTGGTGCGTTTTGAAAAGTCCTGCATGCTGCATCTTTGGTGTGGTTTTGAAAAATGCACCAAAAACATAGCTTCCCATTGAAATTAATAGAAAGCGCAGTAAAATCGTGGTAAAAACACACCACGATTTCCATTTTTGGGTCACATGTTCATTTTTCACGGGTGCAGGCAACCCAAAAAACGCACAGGAGATGCATCTAAAACAGAGCAAAATAGCAGTAAAAACGCATATGATTTTGCTACAGAGCAGTGTGAAAGGGCCCCAATTCCTGGTCAAATCGCACACGATTCTTTGCAGTGCGATTAGAGCCAATTCATTTTGTATGGGCTCAAATTGCACGGCAAAGGTATTGGTACTTGGAATGGGTATGTACTTAACCGAATGTATCGGTACTCATAATTGTTGGTTAAAAAAAAAAAAAAAAAAACACGGTATTGGTGCAAACCTATTGCAATCCAAATATTTCTCAAAGTTTGTAAAAAATAGCCCTCTGATCATTTGAATCATTTTTACGGCCATCTACTCCTAGCAAGGGCATCTTCATCATATGATACTTTTCCAATATATTCCTTTTAAAAAGATCACAAGCCTCCTTGGTAATTATATTATTATTAATAAGGGTGATGAATGAACATTGAATTCTGCTTGCAAATCATATCCTAAGTTTTAAATAAAACATTATTGGGAAGGCAATGGCCTTACCTGTAGAAAAGCAAGACCAATTCCATTCATTTATAATGATCTTATTAAAAGAAACACACTTTCAAGCTGCACCATAAGCTACAGCTGAGAGAGTAAAGTGATTTGAAGAGGACACCTAGTGGTAAGATAAAATCATTGCCTCTTATGCAACTACAGTATTGTCTCTTTATCAAACACAGACTCAGAAGAATTAAGCGCAGACAGCTTTAAATTATCTTTATTTCATTTGAGCAGCTTTTCATTTTTTAAACGTATTCTTTGATAGGAGAGAGTACCATAAAGAGCTATTTACAGAGAGTGGACCTTTTGGGGGGTATAGAGTGAAAGGAACAGAAGGCAAGCCTAGGGTATCCCAAAATAAAGCACTGGGGAACCAGGAAGGGGGAAGGAATCAGCCTTAGAGAATATTCAAGCAAACAGAAGCTCTGCAGGATATAAAGGGACAAGAAGAAATTGGTGCTGCAAGAGGTCCAGGGTGGAAGGTGTATGAGGGCCACCAAGTTGGAGGAAGACATACATGGTCACATATGATAGTTAGGACAAACTTAGGGTTATGGGTCACATTTAAAAACAGAGGGATCATAGGTCAGACAAAAGGAGACACCAAGGTTTCAGGAGATGACGGGGAACCTGAGGGGGTCATGTAGACAAGTGAATTAAAAAGTCACATAGACAAAATGGCAGTTCAAGGACCCACAAATGGGGGTGTAAAGATAGGCTATTGGGTTGCTGGAGATTCATGCACACAAGGCTTGGTCTGCAGGCAGCCTCCCCCCATGTTACTGCATAGGTAATACGCAGAGTACCAGACCTCTGCAACACAAGGGGAAGTCTTGGGGAAATCACAAAATACACCACACCATTTGGTTTCACAGCAGGATGAGCATCTTGCAGCCCCCCTGAGAAGAGAGTAGGGGATAATGTGGTGAAGATCTGCCACAGGTACGATTAGTCCCAATTGCTGTGGCCCTGACAGAGAGGAGGTTGGGCAGCGTGTGTTCAGTGTCTGTGCGTTTTCAGTGTACAGAGTTTAGCGGCTAACACTTTTCTGTGTTGGTGTGTCAAAGCAGGAGGCACAAGGGCAGACAATGAAGGAATTGGTCACTCAGCAAAGTGGCTCCACCTGGATTAACTCGCCAGAACTGCATCCGTCCTGAAGCACAATGTCCATACTGAGTCGCGCAGTCCTTCGATGAACACCATTCAAGGCATGGGAAGCCGACCCTTCAACAGTGACCCGGGATCCAGAGAACTGCTTGGGGGAGATGGCAGAAGTCCAGGGGAGAGGGAAGCAGGGACCGAATCTCTCCATGTTACCTGGAGGAAGGACTGCTGCACTCAGAGGCAGGGCAGCAAAACTGATGGACCACCTCTTCCTCATCATCATCACCCCTGGATAGAGACACGGGCAGCAGAGAGGACGGTAAAGATGAAGGCATGATTCCAGTGCAAGTTGACAGATGGGCATGAGGCAGTGGCCAGAGAAAGGTGAAAACACAAAACAACCAATGACAAAGAAAGCAAATGCAGTGAAGGAACTTTGTCCTGTACAGATGAGAATACAGTGAGGCCATTAAAGGCTGATGACATGGTTAAGACAAGGCTTGAAATAGGCTCAGGATGTCACGACTCTGATGAACAAAGGATGATGATCTGGAACAAGTCAAATTTCGATATTAGTAGCTGTACCCCCTCACAGAATTATCTATACATTGCTTTGTGTTTATTCCTGAACACTTTGTGGAACTTTTTCTTGGTTTAGGGGTTAACCGATCCAAATGGTTACTTTATAATGGGACAGGACCTGGCGGACTAGAATCGCCTAACGACAATTTATTTATGCCTTGTTATATACCAATACCGACATTTTATATATGCCTTGGTATATACCGACATTTTATTATACCTATACCAACATTTTATATATGGCTTGTTATATACCTATACCGATATTTTATATATGGCTTGTTATATACCTATACCAACATTTTATATATGGCTTGTTATATACCTATACCAACATTTTATATATGGCTTGTTGATTTCTTTTTATCATCTCTAATATGGAAAACCTTTTCCAATAATGAAGGCCCTTATCATTTTGATCCAACTTGCCAAAACAGATAAATATGAGCATTTCATTGTTACAAAGAATATTACATGGTCAAATAGTGTGTAAGGTTGAAAAAAGACACAGGCCAATCCAGTTCAACCTGTGGGGTTGATATCCCGACCACGACACTACCTGCCTGGAGTTTGCATGTTCTCCCTGTGTCTGCGTGGGTTTCCTCCGGGTACTCCGGTTTCCTCCCACACTCCAAAGACATGCTGGTAGGTTAATTGGATCCTGTTTAAATTGTCCCTAGTATGTATGAATGTGAGTTAGGGACCTTAGATTGTAAGTCCCTTGAGGGTGTAGGGACTGATGTGAATGTACAATGTATATGTAAAGCGCTGCGTAAATTGACGGCGCTATATAAGTACCTGAAATAAATAAATAAATATACTAAAGGCAAATAGACTGTATACTTTGCAAGTGCAGTTGATCTAGAGCTTAGTAAATAAGGTAATGCTTCACTTTACAAAAGAATACCCAAACACATGTATGAGTAAAAAAAAAAAAAAAAAAAAAAAAAAAGAACAACAGCATTTTTGCTTGCGCATGATTGGATGAAGTCAGCAGAACTTCCCATCATTTACTAAGCTCTGGAGCAACTGCATTTGCAAAGTGCACAGTCTATTTGCCTTTAGTAAATTAACCCCTACATGTGTATATATGCTTGTCTTTTTATTCTCTACCAATGTCCATAGCCCTGTAGATTCTGCTTCCTGAGGAAGACATCTATAAGTTGGGAGTAAAATCCAATTAAATTAAGTGATATACTGGACCACCGACATGAAGAAAAAACAATTAAAATATGTACCATCAGATGTTTTGATGCCCTAACTAGGATCATAACTATTTCTCACTAACCAGCCTAGGACGACTATTACCCTGCCCCCTATCCAGTGCACAGCAGGGATATTCCCAGTAGCATGTCTTTTTTTTTTTTTAAGTTCCCTGTTTTTTTGTTTTGTTTTTTATCAGGGATTTGACCACCCACCAAATAGGGGCATACCTGGTCTACCACCTGGTAGCATTCTTTTTGGACAGGAGGATAGCAAATGGGGGCAAGTTTTATCACCCCGTTTAGGCTGTAGCCCCAACATTTGTCTTAGAGATCCCATAACTAGGGGGCTAAACCTCACTGACTCACTGTACCCAGTCTACCAAGAGTACCCTTAATGGCCTCCAAGACATTCTTTTTGGGGAAAATGATGGCAAGTGGAGGAAAATCTTAGCCCCCAAATTAGGCCATAGCCCCAAAATTCATCTTCGGTCTCCCCCAACTGGGAAGCTAAGCTTCACCCACTCACCATATCCAGTCTACCAAAAGCACCCTTGATGGCCTCCAAGTCAGTCTTTTTGGACACGAGGACGGTAAGTGTGGCAAGTATTAGCGTCCAGGTTAGGGTTTGGCCCCCCATAAACCTCTTAATATGCATGGCTCCATTTCACTTATGAGCCACTTGGGCTATTTTAATATATTAGTTCAGTCTCTATTTGGGAGATTATGCTGGCGGTCATTATGTGAGGTCATTAGTCCAGGAAATTAGGAAAATGTATTCAGCAGGGACACATTCAGCACTAAAAGCACATTATCAGTAGAGCGGAGAAGGGCTAAATCCTCTGTCCTTGTTTGTGTGCCTATTGATGCCTTACTTTTAGAAAACAGTAGAAGTCTTAAGGGTATAAGGTCAGCAATAAAAACTGACAGAGATTCTAACTCATCTGCACTCCTAAAAACTAAAACTTTGGCTGCCATTCTAATTTACCTGTCAGGAGAATAATACAGAGCCTGCCGCTGCCAACCCTCTGAAAATACTAGTTGCCTGGCTGAGTCCTGGTTTTAAAACCTTTGAGTTATACACCCAGTTCAAGCATGATTGTCAAGTGAAACCTTTAGAGCTCTTTCACACTGGGGCGGTGCGGGCATTAGCAGTAAAGCCTCGCTTGTTTTAGTGGCACTTTTCGGCCACTAGCGGGGGCAGTGGAGGAGCGGTGTATAAACCGCTCCCCCACCGCCCCAAAGATGCTGCTTGCAGGACTTTTTTTCCCGTCCTGCAAGCGCACCGCCCGGGTGTGAAAGCACTCGGGCTTTCACGCTGAGGTGGCTTGAGATGCACTTTTCAGGAGCTATTTTTAGTGCTAAAACGTATGAAAAGCGCCCCAGTGTAAAAGGGGTATTAGATCTACACTTGTTCCAGGACTCAAAGCACTGAAGCCAAAGCATCAGATTGCTAGCCAGACGACAGATTGCTAGCTAGACTAGAGCCAGTACATGTCTTCTTCACAATAGGCTTCTTTCTATGACTACTGATCTTTTTGGTTTCTTGGCTGACACCATCGTGAATTAAAAAAAATGTATAAAATGTAATGGAAACAAAAGCAATTTTTAGTTTATGTACACAGGCTTCCATAAGACTGAAATATTATAACAGAATAGTAGTCTACCACCCCATGCATTACCTACATAATAAAGTCAAAATAATAAAGCATAAAGTAAAATGTTTCTTGTATAGTTTCTATTTATTGTGAAACTCCTCTTACAGTTCTTATTGCAAGAGCACTTTGCAACATGTGTCAACGCCAATGCCCTGTACACATGACCGGTTTTGCCGTCGGAAAAAACTCTGAAGGTTTTTCCGACGGAGTTCTGACGGAATTCCGCTCAAGCTGTCTTGCATACACAGGGTCACACCAAATTCCGACCGTCCAGAACGACGGGACTAGAGAATGGAAGTTCATTAGCTAATAGCCAATAGCTTTGGTCTCGTACTTGCTTCAGAGCATGCGTCGTTTTTGGTGCGTTGGAACAGCATACAGACGAAAGGTTTTTCCGATAGTAATTTGTTCCGTCTGAAAAATATAGAACATGTTCTCTATCTGAATTTGACAGAAAAAGTCTGATGGGGCATACACACGGTCTGAATATACCGATGAAAAGCTCCCATCGGACTCTTTCTGACGGAAATTCCGCTCGTGTGTACGCGGCATAAGAGGCTGGCCATACAAAAATCTTTTTTGTTCAACCAGTGGGTTGAACAAAAAGCATTGAATCAATTCCCCCATCCACACATTTATGGTGGATGGGGGAATCTTTCCTGCTATTGTAGTGTATTCTGAGCCTTTCCCACCACCAGAATACAATGATCAGTGTCGCTACCTATAGCTGGCAACACTGATTGTTCTGTAAAAACCTGACAGACTGGTTGTACACAAGTTGACAGAGAGATCGACTTGTGTACAACCAGCCTGTACATACAAAAAAAAATTGAAATTCGGGTGGTCCCTACTGAACAGGCCAAACTCGGATCCATGTATGACGTGTCATTGTAGCCGATAAAAGTATCCGTCTACAGGTGGCCATACACATATCGATTTGTAATCGATCTAGGTACAATCGCAAACAAGCGATTCATCTTCAATTAAAATATAAACTGATGCAGCACAAACTGTATTGATTTAAAGTGGTAGTAAACTGAAAAAAAAAAAAAGAAAAAAAGAAAAATCGTCCCCTGCAAAATAGTATAATGTGCTAGAATGCATTGCATACTAGTGCATTATGAAAGACCTATCTTAGAACTAAGCCCTCCAGCGGCACACTGTCACCGCTGGCAGGGCTTTCGTCTTCACCTGGTCTTCCTTCTGGGTTTACGGGCTTTCACATTTTGACTGGCCGAGTCACGGCCACGGCACGACTCTCTCAATGGACGGCACAGAGTCGATTAAGAGCACAGTGTGCATGTGCGGTTGACATCAACAGCTGCTACTATAGCAAACGTTGCTCGTTTCTTAAATCTCTTACATGGTGCAGGTTTAGGAGATATTTACTGTACCGAAAGACAAGCCTAATTTTTAGGCTTACCTGTAGGTGCAAGTAAACAAGGTAGGCTTTACTACCACTTTAAAAACGATCTATCATTTAATTCATCTGTATTATGACTGGTTATCTGCCACACAGATGGTTGCTGAATTGATCAGAAATGACTGATAAAATTCCGATACATCTGATTAATATAAGGTCAAAACATACTGATTTAGTAAGCTTTTAATCAAATGAATGCTCTGATTTATTTCCAATTGAATCATCATATCAATATATGTGTGGCCCCCTTAAGCTAGATTCTTTGTTATGTCAAAGAAATGTTACCCAAAGCAGTCCACAAGTCCCACTTAAATCTTAAACGTTTTATTGCTGTCTACATAGCGGGCTAAACAGGAGACACTAAAAGTTCTGTTGGTGGAACATGCGGCCAAGGTTCTTGATGCCTTACAGCAATATTCTCCAAACTTTTTTATACTATCGCATCCTGTGTATTTTTTCAATTACCACCCGAACTATTGAAGTGACCCAGTCACTACGTGGTAAAAATAAAAGTAAAGTCCCTTTGTAAAAAGAAATTCTATATTCTGGTCCCTGCTGTTACGCGTGGCGGAGAGCAAGTATTCACACACCAAGTGCCGAATACAGTCAATGGCCAGGGGCTTGCACAGAGGACTTTTAAGAAACAAGTATTTTTTTTTTAATGGTGGGTTATACTTTCATTTGACCATGTAGAGTTACTTTAAAATGAGAAAGTATATTTAAAGCCATTTTTCCAGACTTTGGTCTGTTTCCAATTGGGGACATTTCCCATCACTTCTTGTCCTTGAGACTCAACAGCAAAAATAAAAATAAATACAAAAATGCTGTAACACTTGCCCCCATGGAAAGCTGTCCTCACTATTCCTGTTCTGGTGAAAACCATAACATTTTTCATTTCCGATCACATTCTGTCCCAGCGATAATGGTCACCTGGACAAACCGAGAAACAGCCTCATGCACATGGGCACATTATGAGCGCCCAACTGAAATTCTGGCTTTTTTCAGCGCAAGGGAAGCCAAGGTGCTGCATACAGCAGCCCATAGCCATGAATTGGTTGTGCACAGCTGTATTCACGTGTCGGTATATGCAAGTATTAACATATAGCATACAGATATGTTCCCCGTATTCATGAAGTCTGCGTTCAGTAATTACGTCTGTATCAGGGTATACATGAGTACCAGTATATACTCATATAGCTGCACACAGACATTCATGTCTTTGGGCGGCTGTATGCACCACTATGGATTCCTTGGTGCAGAAGAAAGCCTTATGTTGTATGCCCCTAATGTACCCATGTGCATGAAGCCTAAGTAAATCTCCAATGGGAACAAAGACTGCTATACAAACCTGATGGAGGTTCTTAGTTTTTGATGAAGGTTTCTCTACTCCATTAAAAGCTAAAAGAAAAAACATTTTGGCCATAGATATAACCATTATCTGATTGTTTTTTTCTGTTGGTTTTTATTTTTGTAGTTCATAAAGTGTGAGATTATTGCACAAGAACTGATCCTGCATGTGCTGCCATAGTCCCATTTCCTGCATTGGTATCTCACGCTTATAAGCTGTACACCACCTGAAGACATGTCTCCCAGTGGTACACAGCCCTAACTGGGGATTAATGTCACAGAGTAATTCACAATTTAAAAAATTTTTAAAAAATATCAGACGCAATCACTAAAAACACCCCTTTTTGGAGACGGACCTATTGTCTGTAAGAGCAATATACTGTAGAACAGGGATATGCAATTAGCGGACCTCCAGCTGTTGCAAAACTACAAGTCCCATGAGGCAAAGCAAGACTGACAGCCACAAGCATGACACCCACAGGCAGAGGCATGATGGGACTTATAGTTTTGCAACAGCTGGAGGACCGCAAATTGCATATACCTGCTGTAGAATATGACTGCCTATCCATTTAAGCAGTTATCTTAATGATGTTAATTAACTGAATTGGCTACAAGCTTTTGAAGTACATTTGTGAGGCCTATTTATGATGACATGATGAGTGCCTAGTTATGAAGCATCATAGAAGAAATAGGATTTTGGACTTAACGTAAAATCTGTTTCTCTGAGTTCATTGACAGACACAGCGCTTCATTATTCAGAACCTTAGGGTTATATCGCCCCCTACAGGAGTAGGACACTAGGCAGAAAAAAGACTTGGCTACGCCTATGGGCAGTCCTAGGTGATATACACCCCCCTCTCTGCTATAGGCCTTCAGTTTAGTAACAAGCAGTGTCAGAAGGATCCAAACTCCTTAGAGGGGTGGGTGCTGTGTCTGTCAATGAACTCAGAGAAAACAGATTTTACAGTAAGTCAAAAATCCTATTTTCTCATTCGTTCACTGACAGACACAGCGCTCCATTATTCAGAACCATAGGGACGTCTCAAAGCAGTGCCAAACATGAGGGGTGGGACAACGAAAAATCCCAAGACTAACACAAGAGCCAACCAGGTAACAGGAGCTCTACACAGAAACAAACAGAAGCCCGACCTGAACAATACCCCTTCAAGAGGGAATAGACCTTCTAAACAGCAGCCTGCAACACCTTGCAGCCAAAAGAAGCATCCCAAGATGTTAGCTCATCCATGTTGTAGAATTTTGTGTAAGTGTACACCGACGACCAAGTGGCCGCCTTGTAAACCAGCGCAGCCGACGCCTGGTGATAGAAGGCCCAAGAAGCCAAGTAGAACGTGCCATAACTGTGAAAGGAGGAACCCAACCCCTGTTAGAATAGGCCATAGTCATAGTCTGTCTGATCCATCTAGAGAGGTTGCAGAAGAAGCAGACAGCCCCTTTTTTGACCCGTCCGTGATCACAAACAGTCTGATCTCCGAGACGGCCCTGTGACTGCCAAATACACCCGAATTGCCCGAACACATCCAGGGCATGCAAGGTAAATCCCTTAGGACATTTTGACCTGGGACACAGGGAAGGCAATACAACGTCCTTAGTCAAAAGGAATCAGAGGAAGGAACCACGGACAAGGGCGAAGAACCACTTCATCTTTATGGATTACCAGGTAAGAAGTATGACATGGTAACGCCTACAGTTCCGACACTCTGCAAGCAGAGGTGATAGCAACTAAAAAAGCCACCTTCTGGGACAGAGCAAGCAGAGGAACCTCTCGAATATTTCCAACGAGAGGCTCCTGTAGAACCGAACGCACCAAAATTAGATCCTACGGCGGTAGAAGCGACCGCACCGGTGGAGGCAGATGTAGAACCCCTTGATTAACAGTACGCACCGGGGAGTGCAAAACCAGGAGACACCGAAGAAACCCGCCAAGGCCGACACCTGACCCTTGATTGTACTCAAGGCCAAGTTCTGCTCATTCTGCTCAACCCCCACCCCCCCCCCCGTGAAGGAAGGTCAAAATTCGAGCCACCGAGAAAGAACAAGGGTAAATGGCAAGTGCCTCACACCAGGATATGTATGCTATCCATGTCCGGCAGCGTCATAACTTCAGCACCTGGCTCATAACAGCAAGGCCTTCAAAAACCAAGCGACTGAAGCAGGATGGAAGATCGGCCCTTGGGACAGCAGAACCTCCCCGAGAGGCAGTCGTCAAGGGACGTCAGTGACTAAGCTGGCCCAATAGATTGACCAGAATCCCTTTGGCCTCGATCCTGAGCAAAAGCCACGGAAGAGTCTTGAGAGGAGGAGAGGCGCAGATCAGACTATACCGACCCCACTGGGCCACCAGAGCATCTGCAGTGTCCATCAGAGGAGCCCCTGACCATGCCAGAAACTTCAGTACCATTCCGTTAAGCTGGGACACCAACAGGTCTACCTCGGGAGTGCCCCATCAGAAACATATCCGATGAAACGTCCTGGTGAAGGGACCACCCCGTGGACCAACACTAGCCAACTGAGGCAACCTCCTGCCATTTTTGCCATTTTTCCACTCCTAGAATGCATACGGCAGAGAGGGCCAAAACAAGGCGTTCTGCCCACCGGAGGATGCTGGCTACTGTCAGGGCTGCCAACACACTCTTTGTTCCGCCCTGGTGAATAACAGACCACCTCTATGGCATCGTCCGACTGGATCCGTACCCGGAACCCCCCGAAGTCGACCACCATGATCCATACATAGTCTGATTGCTCGAAGTCCCATGATATCGATTGGTAGTCCGGATTCCTCCAGTGCCAACGACCCTGAGCAGAACCCAGTGACAGGACACCTTCCCACCCACACAGACAGACTGGCATTGGTGGTGACCACTGTTCAATACAAGGGGAGAAAGGATGTGCCCTGCCGAAATCCTGGAGAGCGAAGCCACGAGACCAGGGACCCCCGGTTTTCTGGCTCAGCCGAATCGGAAAGCCCAGAGACCTCGGGGACTTTACGCCAGGATCTCACTTGAAAGGAGCTTGTATGGAACTGCGCAAATGGAACCGCCTCAAAAAGGTAGATACTATCAGGCCCAACACCCACCTGCAGGACCGCAGGGAGGCCCACCTGCGAGACAACAGTAGTTGAAATGCAGCATGCAACTTCTGGAGTTTGTCCAGAGGAAGAAACACTCTGGCCAGAGATGTAACCAGAGTCAGGCCCAGATAATCCAATTTTCTGGAAGGAGCCGGAGCAGACTTCAGGCAGTATAGAAGCCAACTGAAAACTGAGGTCTGTATAGCGAGCTATGTTGCCCCTCAGGGTAGCCGAGGACTCTGCTCGCAGAAGGTAGTCCAAGCAGCCCGGGAACACTTGCGTAACCATGCCAGAACTGGGGCCAACACCTTTGTGAATACACAAGGGGTGGAAGCGAGACAAAAGGTCAACACCGCGAGCTGAAAATTCTCTTTTCCCACAGTAAAATGGAAGAAGTGTTGGTCACATATTGGAGTGCGTAAATAAGCATCTGTGATGTCGTCAGAAGCCCGAAAGTCCCCATGATGAAGGGACACCGCCACTGTGCGGATGGACTCCATTCTGGAATCGGGACAAGCACACCCTGAAGCAACAGGGCTTGCACAGCCCCAAGGAGAACTGCCAACAGTCCGGTGACAGACACCAATTGGAGGGAAAAAAACCCTTTTAGGGTTCAAGGCCGGAACACTAGGACATAGGCGAGGGCGTGCCTTTCTGCTGAAGGGGCCTTGTCCGTGGGTTTAGGGAGCTCCGCTCTCGGTTCGCCAGACCAGGTCCATTGCGTGTCCCGAGAAGAAGGACCATTCACACTTCCCTCCTGCGAGACTCGTAACAATGTCATCCAGGGTAGCTCCAAACAGACAATTGCCTTGAAATGGTAACCCAGTCAGAGCTTTTTTAGAAGCCCAGTCAGCAAACCAACACTTAATCTCCAATACATGTCTAAGCACCACTGCAGAAACAGAGAGCTTAGCAACCAAGGGAACTGCGTCCAAGAGGCATCGCATACAAACTGCAGTCCCCAGACCAACTGGTTCACCAACTCAGCAAAAGCAGAGGGAATCTGCTCCCCCTCCAGGTATCTCATCCGGATCCTTAAAAGCTGGAGACTCCTATACTAGAATCATGGTTGCCTTGCGCAACCTAGAGACGAGGATCCATCCAAGTGTCTTTGGAACCACAAAGGGACGCTTTGGACCCTCCCAGTCTTTACGAACAAATATTCCAAAATAAGAGTGAGAAGGGAATGCTTTTGCCATGCGAGACAGTTTATGGGTGCCAAGGGGACCGGCACCTCCGCCGCAGCCACAGCTGCATCCTCCATCTTTAAAGTTTCCCGCACAGATGTAATAAGGGAGACAACCAGCACCTTCTTGTGCGCCACTGCAGTTGTGGAGGAACAAGCTCACTAACTGACAGGACAGGGAGTGTGGCCACCAACCACGCAAGGTGGGCCACATCCATGATGGTAGAGCCAGACGTAGGATCAGTCGAGACCGATGAGGCAGGGGAGCGCCATTTACTAGCCTATATACCCAAGCGCCACCTGTGAAAATGCATAGAACACAGGGGGACCTCCGCCGCCTTAGGCCCCGCACAGGGGTGTCACTGAGGTCCCACACAGGGGACGTCGACTGAGGCCCCGCACAAGGGGCACTGACCCAGGCTCCTCACAAGGAGCACCGGCAGAGATCCCGCACTGGGGTGCCTACTGACACCCCGCACAGGGGGCACCATTGGACCCCTAACAGGGGAACTGGCTGAGGCCCCGCACAGGGGGCACCTATGGATACCCCGCATAGGGGGCACCACTGAACCCCTCACAGGGGGCACCACTGAACCCCTCACAGGGGGCACTGGCTGAGACCCCACACAGGGGGCGCCTACAGATGCCCCGCACAGGGGACACCACTGGGCCCTTCACAGGGGGCACTGGCTGAGGCCCCTCACAGGTGGCATCCACTAAGGCCCTCACGTTGGGCATCCACTAAGGCCCCTCACAGGGGGCATCCACTAAGGCCCCTCTTAAACACCCCCAAAAGGGGGTCGCCCTCAGAGCCCCGTCCCTCTGGAAGAAGGCGTCCGGCGTGGCCGTGCGGACTAGCAGGCAGCAGCCTAAATTTTCGGACGCCCGCCGCGAGTGCACAGGCCCGCGGGAGGACCGGACCAGGCTAGAGCCGAGGAAGGAGGGCAGACACCCACAATGGAAAGCGGCGACCTCCGCTGCCCGCTCTAGGGCCGCCCTGCGCATCACCCGGTCGGCAGGCCGCCTAAATTTTCGCCCATCCTCCGTGAGTGCTCGGTAGGCTGCAAACTCGCATCCTAAATTAGTGGAGGGCTGCCGCAGGGGGGCGTGGATCTGCGGCAGCCTGGTCACCCACCCAACCATCAAGTGCCAAGGTGTAACCCCCACCATAGTGCAAGATAACCCTGGAGGGGAGGGGGGTGGACAGAGTGTCCAAAACACCTAAGCCAGAGGCCTGGGCCTCATCCAGGGAAGGGGAAATGTGGTGCAGAACCCCAGAGGGACCGACCACCCTAGGGAGTACCTCGCGAGACGTTTAATTCGCAGGACCAGCCCCCGTCCAGTAAGGCTATGTTGCGGCCGACCTAGCGCGTAGCTGTGGACTGCATGCACTCGCTCCCCAGACTGGGGAGACCACTGGATCTTAGTGTCCAGCCCATCACCCAGTCCGGCAGTTGATTGTAGATTAGGAAAAAATTCAAGAGAGAAAAGGTAGTTTAAAAAGCAAAAACAAAAAATTGCCAGGACCAGAGATCCCAGCAGGGAACAAGGTCCTTACTCCTGACTAGGCAGAAAAAAACTGAAGGCCTATCGCAGAGAGGCCACCTAGGACTGCCCATAGGCGTAGCCAAGTCCTTTTTCTGCCTAGTGTCCTACTCCTGTAGGGGGCGATATAACCCTATGGTTCTGAATAATGGAGCGCGGTGTCTGTCAATGAACTAATGAGAAATATTTGCTAGCTGATCCTAAGAGTTTCTTACATTTTCAAAGCCTTATTTTAAAGGTAAAGCAATTTTTTTTGTTCCGGGAGCAAAGTTCCTTTGGAGACTTCTATAGGAAGCCCACTCCTATCTATCCCTGCTGTTTCATCTCATATCTTGGATAGCTTAGCACTTTAGCAGTGTAAATTTGCTTGCAAACCTTTCACTGTGCCTCCTTATAGCTACAAGGAAGAAGCAACACAACACATGTCATTACAAGCCATGTGGTTGCATTCACAAAGTCGTGTGGATGGTAGAAACCAAAAAAAAAAAAAAATGTTGAAGCCAAATGTATGAGCAGTAAAAAAATAAATAAAAAGACATCGAGATGACAACATGGAACAGAAAATGTGACATAAACTAAGGTTTGGAACTGTGAGAGTGGAATTTGATGACGTGTGGTGGGAACACATAGGGATGCAGGTTGTGAGGGAGTGAAGTCACTGGTCCAGGCTGTGATGGGGGACACTGGACCAGACTATGGGAGGGAGGGGGCAGTGTGATGGCTGCCGCTCTAGCTCTTACCTGCAGTCAGTGTGCCTGACGGGGGGAGCTAGCTGCATGCAGAGCTGCGACTGAGCGGGGCAGCAGTACTGGTGGAGAGTGTGAGACGAGGAAGACCTACAGGGTACAGAGAAAGGGTAATGGAGGGGGGGGAGAGTGAGAGAGAGAGAGAGAGAGAGAGAGAGAGAGAGAGAGAGAAAGATAGTAAAAGAATGAGGGTTTGGAAGATAGAGAGGAGAGGGGGGAAAATAAAGATGGTGAAAAAAAGAGAAGACAAGAAGAGCGTGAGGGGAAAAAGTCGGGGAGGGAGAGAGAAAAAGAAAAAAAACACAGAGTCAAGAAAAAGACAGAACTCAAACACAAGACAACAGTGACAGCGTTGACCCTAAGACGGGACACACAGGCCGAGATAAAAGGCACACACACAGCCAAGGCCTGCAACACGAGGGCAAAATAAAATCATCACTGTACCGGTTTGGGTTTTATTAATTAACTGTGTGCTTTTCTAGATTGTCAGCAATGGACTAAGCATGAAATAGAGGAGAATCCCAAGATGATTAATAATAATAAGGTCATATTCATACACCATATTACTAAGGCCAGTTCTGGTGGTAAACCCCACTTTCAGTCCAAGGATATCAAGAGTCTCCTCAAGACGAAGGCAAAGGGAACCCCATGGTGGCATATGGCTGCTCTCTGCTACTAAACAGGGAGTTACAGTACAAGTATTGCTGCTGGATGAGTGATAAATGACAGACTGCCAGCAACAGATCTGAGATTATTCCCAAGTAACTCTCCCATGTTACTAGCTGAACAAAAAAAAATAAAAGAACCTCACTGGCACTGTAGAAACGCACACAAGGATGGCAATCATTTTGTTCCGCAAGTCAGTATACTGTTCTTCCACCCTGTGATGTCAACTGTTCCTGTCTGACTTCTGACTAGCTTCAATATTTAAAAAAATATGAATCTATTCTTCCATAGTGTCAGCACCAGTAAGCTATAGAGGCAGACATAGAGGGGTTGATTTACTAAAACTGGAGAGTGCAAAATCTGGTGCAGCTGTGCATGGTAGCCAATCGACTTCTAACTTCAGCTTGTTCAATTAAAGGATACGTTCACTTTTTAATAAATAAATACCGTACATGCACGTTTTTGCAGGTAAAAAAATGTGCATTTTTTTAAGGAGCACGTAAAGCATTGCTGGTGCCATGCAGGTCTCCTGCAGATCTGTCAGTGTATCTCTGTGCCCGTACAAGCAAGCAGATACAATTTGACAGGAAGAATCAATGAAGCACCAGCCGCTTAGGATGTTGGGGCTTGTAGTTCATTCCTACACAGAGCTGTGTGGATGAATCACTCGGGAATGTGGGCGGAGCCCCGCACGGTCACGCTGATTTAAAAAAGTGACAGCTAGTATGGGGAACTTCTCCCCATACTGCTGTTAAAGGGGAGGATATCAGGCAGTGGCTGCAGCATTGGGAACATGTTACACCCTAAAAACAGGTTGAGCATGTAACATGTTCCCAAAGGTCAACTTCTCTTTTAAGCTTTGACAAAAAACCTGGAATACGATTGTCTTCTATGCAGAGCGGCACCGGATTTTGCACCCTTTAGAGTGTGTATTACACCATATGACTAAAGGTTTGTTAATCCATCAATGGCCATGGTTTTGGAATGGAGTGTCTGTCCAACAAACACCTATATGAGCTTGTTGGCCACTCCATTCCAAAACCATGAGCATTAAATTGAAGTTCTGCACTTCCTTTTTGCAATAGGAGATTCTGCTCTTCTGAGAAGGCTTTTCATAAGATTTTGGAGCATCTGCAGAAGTTGTTCCCAATCAGCCAAAAGAGTATGTTAGGTGAGAAGACCTGTCTCACACTATGTGTTCGGATGCTTTCCAAAGCTTTTCAGTTTGGTTGGGGTCAGGGTTCAGTGCAGGCTACTGGA
Organism: Aquarana catesbeiana; assembly: GCF_042186555.1. Lineage (NCBI taxonomy): Eukaryota > Metazoa > Chordata > Amphibia > Anura > Ranidae > Aquarana > Aquarana catesbeiana. The sequence continues at coordinate 289,043,662 of NC_133332.1, forward strand.
GTTTCTTCACACCGCAAACTATTCCTAATGGATATAAATGAAATAAACCCTCTGCGCAATCCTCTATTCCCAACAATTAATAATACGTGTATAATAAATCACCAAAATTAACTAAATGTTGCTGCAAGCACTTAATGTGTTCAAACATACCCTTGTGAATAAATTTTATTATACAGTGCTGCGCTACGTATTTTAATGCACACTGCACTTATATTTGTCAAATATTGATATTTTGATTGACTTTTTCATTTATATGGATACAATTTTGCTAATATTGGTTATATAAGTTTAAATATATGTATAGCGAAATTCATTGCTTTATGGAGCTGGCTTCATGCACAGGAGTACAGTCCTTCCCCAAAATGTCAACGCAAGGGTGGAAGAGCACAATTCTCTAAAATGACTGTATGCATTAACAGTACCTTCACTGAAAACACCTGAACTCCATTAATTCATATGGAGAGGTGTCCACAAGTTTTTGGCTATATAGCAGGTGGGATTGTTAGGTGTCCACAAATGTTTGGCCACAGTGTAGCTTTAAGGAATTTTCCCTAAAAAATAAATAAATAAAAAGTACAAACATGGCATGTCTAAATTTAATTCAACGAACTAACCATGTGATTTCTATTTTCAGATCATTGATATTATTATAGTTTGTTAATGCATTGCATGTATCAGATGAACCACCATTTTTTATGAAGAAGCAGGAAGTCAATCAAAAGCAATCAGTTCAATGACCAAAATAATGGAGATTCATGTCTATACCCGTTCCTGTGGAAAAACAGGAAGAAAGAAAATATGCCCAACTAACACAGACAACAAAAACCTGACAACTGTTGTAACACTTCACCACTCTAATAATTAAAGTGCATTTTTGCAAAGTGAATTTAGGGTAAATCTCTACAATTGGAACACAGCCTAAAAAAAAAAAGTAAACATCTGGGTTCCAGATACTGAATGCAAAGAATTACATTTTTAAAATGCATTTTAACCAAAAGAATATCATGAACTGATGGTGGCTAATTACTGGCCAGCACACCATTCAATTGCCTAACAATATATGGACTCACGAGTTCATAGATTGATATAAGTATATTGCTTTATATCCTTTCCTTTATATACCTTTATTATGGTCTTTGGATAGTTTGAACCTATAAAATCCCATTCCAATCTCTTTTGTAGTTCTTTCTAATACTCCAGGTATTTTAGGAGCTGCACGATTAATCATTAAAAAAAAAAAAACGCGATTTCGATTCAACCCCCCTCACAATGCTAATTAGCCATTTCAGCAATTCTATGTAAACAGCGCAGAGCCCAGCTGTCAAAAAAAAAAGCTGACAAATGTTTATCAACATTCCTCAGCTGGAGAGATAGAGAAGAGAAGAAATACAAAGTATCTTTTAAATCAAAGGGATGAACTTAGGTCTGTAAATGAGGTCAGTTTAATCATTTAAATACTTAACCTTTTTTGGACATGTGTTGCTTACAAGTTAAAATAAGTATTTTTTGTCTTTCGAACGCAATTTTTTAGGGAAAAATACACTTTAATGAATTAAAAAAAAAACAACAGTAAAGTTAGTCCAATTTTTTTGTATAATATGAAAGATGATACGCTGTAAAAATCATGAGAGAATCGTGATCTTTATTCTAAGCAAAAAAATTTTGATTTTCATTTTATCCAAAATCATGCAGCTCTGCTAGGTATGATAGTGCCATGGGCTCGTTCCTTTCTTCCACACACCATATACCAATACAATTCTATATATATTGCCATATATGTGGACTCATGAATTAACTGATTATTGAATCAATCAATTATCATATGGATCATTTTATGATGCTCTGAACAAATGTAGATGGATACTAATGTTCTCTATTTAAAGTAGAGTTCAAGCTAGAACTAAGATTAAAACTGCTTCCATCCACCTTCTGACACCTATACTAGGCACCCTGTAGAGATTTCCTTATACTTACCCATTCTCAGGGCATTCTGATCCAGTCATGTAATCAGCTTCAGGGTAGAGGAGAGACACCAGACAGTAAGTATGGCTGATGTCACCACCCGGGTACCTGCTGTTGGTGCTCTCTGACATCTCCCCTGTAGCCGGCCATTGGGGAGATCACATGACCGGAATAAAGCGCTCTGAGAATAGTTCAGTCTATGCATCTTTAACAGGGTAGTTAGTATAGGAATAAGAAGGTGGGTGAGAGCTGTTTAAAGCTTAGTTACTTCTAGCCAGGACATATACGAATTTACACTCTATGATAGATAAAACTCAGCTTGGAATTTTCCCACACTTTGCGATTGTCTGAAAATAATGATTAAAGCGGGGGTCCACCTATCGTTTTTTTTTTTTTGCGTTCATTCACAAACTTTTCTTCTCAGCATTACATACTCACATATTGTGTGTAATATGTCCGCCTGTGTCAGATTTCGTCGGAAAGAATAACTTATATTATTCACTGCAGGCGGTTTCCATCTTCATTGTGGGCATTTGAAGCCCACAAGCATTTATTTCCTGGATGTGGTGAATGCTGTGCTCCCAGCATTCACTGCTCATTCTCGCACATGCTCAGTGGCATCCTGGGAAGCCTGAGACTAGCTCCCAGGAGTCTGGGAGAGGCTAGAAACACGCCTACTCCCACGGGAGGAGAACCAGGAAGTGCAAAGAAGAATAGAAAAATAAAAGGTAATTACGGCGATTTCAATTTTTTTAAATGGCATGTCAGCATCTAGGCAAGGAAGAGAATACATACAGATATTGTTCAAAATTTGGGTGGAACCCCGCTTTAAATATACTAGTGTGTTATAAATGTCAACAATCTATTAAAATCAATAACTTACTTGACCTGAATTACAATATCAGTTCTCCAACACACACAGATTCCACTATAGACGATTTATCGAGCTCTTGATCAATTTCAAATCAATCGACTGAATTGAGGGTTTTTGGTTAGTAATTTATATAAAATTCTATCAGTTTAGTTACACTGAATGATTGATGTAATGGTCACATTGATACGTGTGTGGCCACCATTACAGGGTTCATCAGTACCCAACAATAGAGGTGAATGGAACTGCAGGAAAACCTGGCAGAGAAAATCACAGATAATGCTGCATGAGCTTAGGTTAACACTGAAATGCGGGTTTGAACTTGCACAACTTCAAACCGGCATTTCAGTCCGACTTTGGGGGCAATTTTAGAGACATCTGTGCGGGTTCCTGCACGGATGTCTATTGAAACAGGCCCCGAAGTCGCCAAAAGTAGTGCAGGAACTACTTTTGGGAATAGGTGCGGCGCCGCAAAGTGGGTGTTACACTGATTTGGACAGTGCCGTTGCTGGCAATAAGCTCGGATTTGACATGTCAAATCGGCCTGATGTGAACGGGGCCCCAACCATTTTACTAAAACAGGACTCCACTGTGTCTACTATACACACCAATACAGGAAAGGGAGGCGGGAAAAAGAACGGGAAAAATGAGGATAAGAGGAAGATAAAAGAATAGAAAAATTTGAAGCAGGACAATGATAGGGGAAAATGTATCCCGAACGTTGTAGCAGAAAGTGTTTAAAGGAAGACCTAAACTCAATGTAACACCAGGGCTTTTTTTTCAGGTGGAACTTGGTGGAACTCAGTTCCACCACCTCTGGGTCAGACCCTTTGGTGCCTGCTCACCACAATCACTTGTAAACACAGAAGTCCGGTTTCTGTGTTTACAAGTGACAGCTCTGCACTCTGTGTGTAACCTCCCTGAACGCTGCACTCTGTAATGCAATCCTGGTATTTAACCGGTTCAATACCGGGCAATTTCACCCCCTTCCTTCCCAGGCCAATTTTTAGTTTTCAGCGCTGTCGCACTTTAAACGTCAATTGCGCGGACGTGCAACGTTGTACCCAAAAAAAAATTGACGTCCTTTTTTCCCCACAAATAGAGCTTTTTTTTGGTGGTATTTGATCGCCTCTGCGGTTTTTATTTTTTGCGCTATAAACAAAAGAAGAGCGACAATTTTGAAAAAAAACACAATATTTTTAACTTTTTGCTATAATAAATATCCCAATTTAAAAAAAAAAAAACTAATTTTTTCCCTCAGTTTCGGCCGATACGTATTCTTCTACATATTTTTGGTAAAAAAAAATCGCAATAAGCGTATATTGATTGGTTTGCACAAAAGTTATAGCATCTACAAAATACGGGATAGATTTATGGCGTTTTTAAAAAAAAAATATTTATTTATTTTTTTAGCGGCGATCGCGATTTTTTTTCGTGACTGCGACATTATGGCGGACACATCGGACACTTTTGACACATTTTTGGGACCATTCACATTTATACAGCGATCAATGCTATAAAATTGCATTGATTACTGTGTAAATGTGACAGGCAGTGAAGGGGTTAACCACTAGGGGGCGGGGTGGGGTTAATATGTTTCCTAGGGAATGCTTCTAACTGAAGGGGGAGGGGACGCTCAAGGGGAGGAGACCGATCAGTGTTCCTCCGTTCTGGGAACACAGATCGCTCTCCTCAGAGCTGACAGGCTGTGGATCTGTGTGTTTACACACACAGATCCACGGTTTACCCCGGTTAACCGGCAATCGCGGGTGCCCGGCGGACATCGCGGCCGCCGGGCACACGCACCGGGTCCCGAGCAACGTGGCGGGCGCGCGCGCCCCCTAGGCGGCCGGGAATCCCAGGACATCATATGACCTCCACCCAGGATGGGAGATCCCATCTGTGGACGTCATATGACTATAGTGGTTAATGCCCCTTTAAGACCCTCCTACTGTTTGTGAAATCTGACCACACCCACTATTTGATGTGATTTGGAGGATGTGTGTGGGGGGAGGAGTTTTGGGGGGTCGTGGTTGAGTTCCAGCACCTATTGTCTGAGAAAAAAAAGCCCTGTGTAACACTATTGGTATTGCTCACTGAATAGCATATGAATTGCAAGTAGTTTTTTGTATTTATGACAACTTGCAATTTGGCAGCAACACAAAGATTTGATGAGCTCAAATCCAAATGGAATTATCTGTATGTTAGGAGTTGGGGCAGGGGACAGACATGCACAAGTCAGAGAGACAATAAGATATTTGTACTTATCATGAAATCTTTTTCTTAAAGTCCATTGAGGGACAATAGAAATGAACATTTGGCTACGCTGCCAAATACAGAAAGTTAAGGCACTGGGGAACAAAAGCAATAAGCCAGCTCCCATATAACCCCTTCTCCAACCATCATGCCTCAGTTATGTAACCAAGCAATAACACAGAGGGGTGGGAGCTGTGTTCCTCAACAGACTTCAAAAACATTTCAAGATGAGTACAAAAAAAAAGAAGGGTCAATTAATATGCAAAATGCCATGACCAATGGAAGGACACTGACGATTAATCTACTGCACCAGACTAGGACAGATAATCATCACAAAGGGGTGAAAAACTGCTATCTTAAGGCAATATGGCACTCAATCAGTGGAGTTTAGAACAAGCCATGATTCCTAGTACTAGCACTCGGAATATAAACCAAATAAAAGAATAGGCAGTTGGAAGGAATCTACAGAGACTTCTTCAGAAAACAGCAGCCAGGTCACAGAAGAGAATCTATCTTCCAGTAATTAGGTCCCATGAGGGCCCCAGACCTTACCTTTTCTCATTTAGGGGAGTCTGTAGCAGGGTAACAGTGTGTCTTGCTTGCTGACATTCAAGCAACTGATACAAAGAAGAAAAGAGGGGCACTTACGTGAAGAACTCTAACAGTACAAAATGGGGATCAGAAAGACACAAAAGACCATGTCTTGTCTCTAGGAAAGGCAGTGTGGTCACGAAAGACACACTCAACACAGCATAGGGAGTACGTCACCCACTCTTTTACAAGGAGAGATCTCTCTTTTCAGAGGGTAATATATTTCCCTGATGACTGAGGCACAGTCTGTTCCTCAGAATCAGACTTGAGGAGCAGTCAATATGATAACTTTATTAGGAGAGTCCTCCCTGGATAGGGGGAAGGACCATTCCCACCCTGGCCAAAGTCCAAAAAATAGTGTCCAGGACTTCTTGGTTGTTGCCTTCTCCATCTTCTAGACTGAACAGAGCGCACAATAAACGGAAGACCAAAAGGGAATTCCCCAAGCAATCCCACAAACCCCGAATGGGTCTTAATCTGTATCTAGACCAGCATGGGGAAGGCCTCAAGCGATAGTCAATTCATGTTGCGTACTGTGTAATGGAAATAAAACGAAGTCCAAAGTGAGGAAAGTCCTCACGTACGCACAGACCAAAGCAGCTGGTGTTGATGAGGTTTGCAAGTGGCTGAAGGCGTCAGTCACTGTGGGGAGTGCAGGAAGACCGGAGACCAGGTGATCCACAAGGTGCTTCAAAAGGAGCAGTAAGATGGTGTTTCTAGTAGAATGAATAGCGGGAGAAGGAAGGTGGACTGTACATGCGCAACACTCCACTTGGGGAAAGATGCTCAGATGACTCTGCCTTAACCTTAACTACTGTAAGATGGCGGTAATAGTTCATTTAAAACAGCACCCAAGGGTAAAAACTGTGACATAGCTTCTTGTGCTTCTTCCCAACTAGCCTTAGTCACTACATGAGTCCTGAGACACTGGGACACATCAGAGGCTATGCCATGGCTCTGGACCTGGAGAGTGCTCTGCAGCTAACACAATACACAAAAGGTATGAAATACAGAGCCCAGTGCCCAAAGGTCACGTACCACGCTAGCCCCATTATCTTAAACTTCAGTAGGGTCCAGGAACTGCTGAGGATATGTTGATCCTGATAGCTGTGGTGAAGGTACTAACTCAAGCAGGATGCTTGAGGTCTTGATTTAAGAAACTAAGAAAACAATATTTACAGTGTACAGAGTATCTTGATTAGAAAAATAAAATGAAAAAGATAAAAAGGCTAGATAAAAAAAATAGTTTTTTTCTGCAGAGCTGAGGAAAAGGCATCCAACCTCCTGGGACACTGGCAAACTACAGAAGCTTGACTGTTGGAAGATGGCTTAATACTTTTCGTTTGCCAGTATCCCAGCCTCGTATAGGTGGTAATATAATCCAACTGTTCAGGAATTCCTTACATGCCCGTGTCCTTCAATGTGCGATAAAACTTATGGTAAAATATAGTAGGCGTGTGACTTGGTCAGGAAGAATTGTAGCCCTTAAGAAGCTCTAACCTGTGTCAGTCAAAAAAGTGCGTTTTTGCCACAATTTTGTACAGGTCTAAAAAGGTCACCAATGTAAAAAGCAGAAAACTGCCTGTAATCTAAATTGAAACTACTTATAACTAAACCCTGCAAGTCTTCTCCAATTAAAGAGCATGCCTTAGCAGCCAAAAATGGAGTCATCACTGTACAGGGAGATGAGTGAGCAGGGTTTAGCCCCCAACTTGGAACGGTTAGGCCCTTTTTTTGACAGGAAAGGATTTAGCATGCAGTTGCAGTGGTCTGGGTCCTCTCCCACAAATGGCTAGTGTGTCTACAGTTCTTTATTAGCAGTCAAGCATTGTTTCAAAGTGTCAGAATTCCCTAAACACTAAATTGTCAGCTTTGAAGAACTTAAAGCGGATGTAAACCAGATTCATGACATTTGAGCTAGGCATATATATCTGCAATGTTTTCTTATCTCTCTCCCATGGCTTTCTCCTGCTCTGTTCTTCTGTTAACAGCATGATAACTTCTGACAAGTTCTCTGACAACTGTGACAAAACCAGCCTGAATTGTGTGTCATTGTGGGTGCTATAAATAGATTAGCAGAGAGCTGGTCCATTCACAGCACAGCTCTTCAAGTCTCTGCCTATGTGGTGACGGTGTGTGCCTTTCCTCCAATCAGCTGTCTCACAGCGTATGGCAAGAATCCACACCCACAGGTGAATAAGAGAAAATTCTAACAGGACATGCACTTGCTCGGTACAGTATATAAAGATGGAGAAAGCAGATATACATGTAAAACTTATGTAGGGAGATTTGTTTCATCTCTGTGTATCATCTGAAGCTGTTCACTTCACTGGGTATGTGTGAGGTTTACATCATCTTTAAAGGACAGTTCTGTGTAAACACAAAATGTGGCAGTCTGTACAGTGAAAAGGCTGTGTGCAGGGTGGATTTGATTTAAATCAAGTTTATTTAAATCACTAGTAAAAAGGCTTGATTTAAATCAACTTGATTTAGCAACTGTCATCTCTGTCCTGCAGCAGCTCCTCCTCTGACATGCTGTTGTCTCGCCGACAGTCCCATTCACTTTAATGGGATGGCTGGTGATGCGGCAGTGACACAACAAGGTGAGGGACGTGGCGGCAGCAGGTGAGTGGATGCCCGCTAACAGGCGCTGCCATGACGGATCAGAAATTCCAGGTGCTCTTTAAATCTATGGACTTATTTTTGCTGGTAGTTAGAATCATTAATATTTGTAAACAAAATTAAGGTTTCCTATTTGGAATAATAAGCTGTCAGGTTAGTAAAACAGCGATATCAAAACCGATTCAATCATACAGTTTGTAGTGTACATAAATTTGCGAAACAACGGGATAAAGGAATATTCCTGAACTTTGCTTCATCTCATGGTCCCTGTGACATTGTGTGAATGCATCAATACAGTGCATGTCATCTCAGCTTGCAGAGCTTGGATTCATTGAATTAGTTTACCAAAAAATTTAAATATTGCAGAATATACAGCCTAATGCTACATAACTAAGTTCCATTTAATGATGAATAAACTAAATTATTAATGTATCCTAAATAGAAAACTAACTTTAGATAGATTTTTACGCCAAAAGCATCAATTTGATAAAAAAAAAAAAAAAAAAATTTAAATCAAATAAATCATATTTAAATTTAAAAAAAAAAAATCTTTTTTTTTTTTAATCATTGATTTATATCTACCCTGACTCTGTAGAAGTCTTATCTGTAAGATGGTAAATTGTTACAGGAAATTTTGAGCTTACAGCAGGAAATAGCCAGACGATGGAAACATCCTGCATCTGTGAGTTCTGGACAACAAGCTAGCTGTTGCATGCAATGCAAATCCAGCTAGCACTGGTGAATTTGCCAATTCCAGGAACTTGTACTTGGTGTACAGTAAACAGACCTGTAACGTTTAGAGGAGTCAATACTATAGGTAAAAAAAACAAAGAAATAAATAAAACAGCAAACAAATTCAACTCAACATGACAAACTGCTACTAAACAAGTGAAATACACAAATGTCAACAGCTTTATCTGACAAGGAGTTAGGCCCCTTTCACACTGGGGCGGTGGGGGCGTCGGCGGTACAACAGCGCTATTTTTAGCGCTGCTGTACCGTCGTTCTTGCAGCGGTTTTCGGCCGCTAGCGGTTCGGTTTTAACCCCTGCTGGCGGCCGAAAAAGGGTTAAATCCGCTCGTACAGCGCGGCTATAGCCGCAGTATTGCCGCGGTATAGCCGCGCTGTCCCATTGATTTCAATGGGCAGGAGCGGTTTAGGAGCGGTGAATACACCGCTCCTTCCCCGCTCCAAAGAAGCGGCTCGCAGGACTTTTTTTACCGTCCTGCCTGCGCACCGCTTCAGTGTGAAAGCCCTCGGGCTTTCACACTGAACAAACAGCGGAGGCTGTTTAGGGGCGGTTTTCAGGCAGTATTTTTAGCGCAATACCGCCTGAAAACCGCTCCAGTGTGAAAGGGGCCTTACAATTCTGTTCAGTCTGACTTGGGAATCACAGACCCCTGCCACACTGCATAATCAGGGAGATGACTTTACTATATTATGAATTACCTTTACAACTACTAATTACTCACTTGGCAGAACTGATGACTTTTTACTGTAGAATGAGTTAGCTGGATGGGGAAGAAGGTGCAAACCAGAACCAGGACATAGTGTTACCTGACTAGCTATGGAATATCAGAGGGCTGAACTGAATAGTAAATCCTTTGGTCAGACTATTTATGTATATTTCAAGTGTATATTAAAGCGGAGCTCCAGGCTAAATTGAAACCGTTTCTTAATCAACTGAGATTTTTTAAACTTTTTTTGCTGTTTTGTACCTTTTTTTGGTTTCCTGCAGGACTTCCGCCCTACACCGCCGTGGCGAGGTACGTCATTCATCGGCCCCTCCTCCTTCCTCCCTGCTGCTCTCTGGGACCTGTGTGTGTCCCAGAAGATGGCGGGGGCATTCAGAAAGTGCAGAGCAACTCGCACATGAGCATTAGGAAACTGGCTGTAAAGCCTGAAGGCAGTTTCCCTTGGTTGCATTTACATCATGCCTTGTTGTGAACAAGTTGTTCTGGAGTACCACTATAAAATGAATGAGCAGTCTGTCTCTGGGAGCAGTTCGTTCATAGAAAGGCAGTATATAAACACAATGGGAGCCAGCAGGCCATGCAGGCAAATGACAAATTCAATCAATCAGAAATAGTCAAGGTATGTTTTACAGATTCAGTACAGCAACAACCAGCTGAGTTTTAGATGGATACTTCCATTGCTCAGAGATTCCAAGAGTGGGATCAGGGTGGATTTGATTTAACCACTTGACCACTGGGCACTTAAACCCCCTTCCTAACCAGACCAATTTTCAGCTTTCGGTGCTCTCACATTTTGAATGACAATTACTCAGTCATACAATACTGTACCCATATGAAATTTTTGTCTTTTTTTCACACAAATAGAGCTTTCTTGTGGTGGTACTTAATCTCCGTTGGGTTTTTTATTTTTTGCGCTATAAAAAAAAAATGACTGAAAATTCGGTAAAAAAATGAATTTTTCTTTGTTTCTGTCATAAAATTTTGCAAATTCGTAATTTTTCTTCTTAAATTTTGCCCAAAATTTATACCGCTACATATCTTTGGCAAAAATAAGTACAAATTAGTGTATATTATTTGGTCTTTGTGAAAGTTATAGAGTTTAAAAGCTATGGTGCCAATCATTGAAAATAGATCACACCTGTACTGACTCATTTCTTGAGACCCTAAGCGCTGGTTCACACAGGGGCAACACGACTTACAGCGCGACTTAGCAAGGCGACTTCAGCGCGACTTGGGGCGACTTACAAGGTGACTTCAAGTCGCCTCCAAGACAGGCGACTTTCCAGTGGCCAATCAAACTACAATCCGCTCTGGGGGAGGGAGGGGTTTGCGTGAAAAAAACATCTTCTCTTCCTGTGAAGTCGCTTCACTATAGACCACGATCCGACTTGTAGGCGACTTCCATTGAAATCAATGGGTACAAGTCGCCTACAAGTCGCCTTGAAGTAGTACAGGGACCTTTTCTGAAGTCGGAGCGACTTCAGTAGCGTACATATAGACGGCTCTCATTCACTTACATGGACTTTCAGATGTCAAGCGACTTGGGGCGACTTGAGGTCTGACAAGTCGGATCCCAAGTCGCGGTAGTGTGAACCGGCACTAACAAGCCAGGAAAGTACAAATACCCCCCAAATGACCCCTTTTTGGAAAGAAGACATTCCAAGGTATTTAGTAAGATGCATTTTGAGTTTTTTGAAGTTGTCATTTTTTCCCACAATTCTTTGCAAGATCAAGATTTATTTTTTTTTTTTTTTCACAAACTTGTCATATTAGCAGGTTATTTCTCACACACAGCAAATCGATACCACAAATTACACCCCATAACACATTCTGCTATTACTCCCGATTACGGCGATACCACATGTGTGAGACTTTTACACAGCGTGGCCACATACAGAGGCCCAACATGCATGGAGCACCTTCAGGCGTTCTGGAGCACCCAGGCCAATTCTGACATTTCTCTCCTACATGTAAAAATCATCATTTGCTAGAAAATTACATCGAACCCCAAAACATTATATATGTTTTTTAGCAAAGACCCTAGAGAATACAATGGCGGTTGTTGCAACTTTTTATCTCGCACGGTATTTGCGCAGCAATTTTTTTAACGCTTTTTTTGGGGGAAAAAAAAACAGTTTCGTGCTTTAAAAAAAAACAAAAAAAAAACAGTAAAGTTAGCCCAATGTTTTTGCATAATGTGAAAGATGAAGTTACGCCGAGTAAATAGATACCCAACATGTCACCCTTCAAAATTGCACACCCTCGTGGAATGGCGCCAAACTTCACTACTTAAAAATCCCCATAGGCGACGCTTTAAAATTTTTTACTGCTTACATGTTTTGAGTTACAGAGGAGTTCTAGGGCCAAAATTATTGCTCTTGCTCTAACGTTCACAGCGATACCCCACATATGTGGTTTGAACACCGTTTTCATATGTGGGCAGGACTTACGTATGCATTATGCATTCGCTTCTGCATGCGAGCACACGGACAGGGGCGCTTTAAAAATTTGTTTTTCTTTTTATTGTTCATTTTACTTTATTTATTTTAGTTTGACACTTTTTTCCCCGCAAAAAATGTTTTTTGATCACTTTTATTCCTATTACAAGGAATGTAAACATCCCTTGTAATAGGAATATGGCATGACAGGTCCTCTTTACAGTGAGATATGGGGTCAATAAGACCCCACATCTCACCTCTAGGCTGGGAAGCCTGAAATAAAAAAAAAAAAAAGATCCTGGCATCGATCGTAGCGGTGAGTCGGTAGAAGCACCTGAGGGCGGCGGGAGACGTCCCCTCTCGCCTCCCATAAAAACGATCAAGCAGCGGAACAGCTGCTATGATCATTCTCATGGTGTAGGGAATCGCCGGCTGAAAAAGCTGATATCTGAATGATGCCTGTAGCTGCAGGCATCATTCAGATATCCCCGCACAAAGTCAAGGAAGTCATATGACGGCCGGCAGGCGGGAAGTGGTTAAAACGCATTTTTTTTAACACAAAGTTGTCCATTTATACAATATTTCTAACACATAGCATGTACATACAAAAAATGACACCCCAAAATAGATTCTCCTACTCCTGAGTACGGCGATACCACATGTGTGAGACTTCCACAGCCTGGCCATATACAGAGGCCGAGTACAGCCGAGTATGGCAGAGCATGGCCGAGCATGGCCGAGCATGGCTAAGCATAGCTGGGTATGGCTGAGCATGGCTGGGTATGGCTGGGTATGGCTGGGTATGGCTGAGCATGGCTGGGTATGGCTGGGTATGGCAAAGTATGGCTGGGTAAGGCTGCGTATGGCAAAGTATGGCTGGGTATTGCAGGGTATTGCAGAGTATTGCAGAGTATTGCGGGGTATTGCATGGTACTGCAGAGTATTGCAGGGTATTGCAGAGTAGTGCAGAGTAGTGCAGGGTATTGCAGAGCAGTGCAGAGTAGTGCAGGGTATTGCAGGGTATTGCAGAGCATTGCACGGTATTGCAGGATATTGCAGAGTAGTGCAGCGTATTAAAGAGTATTGCACGGTATTAAAGAGTATTGCAGGGTATTAAAGAGTATTGCAGGGTATTAAAGAGTATTGCAGGGTATTAAAGAGTATTGCAGGGTATTGCAGAATAGTACAGGGTATTGCAGAGTAGTACAGGGTATTGCAGAGTAGTACAGGGTATTGCAGAGTAGTGCAGGGTATTGCAGAGTAGTGCAGGGTATTGCAGAGTAGTGCAGGGTATTGCAGAGCATTAGGGTATGGAGGGATGGCTGAGCATAGATGGCTGGATCCATGGATGTGACTGTATTTGTCACAGAGCAGCGCTGTCGGCACTACACATCCAGCCCACAGCGCTGCTACCATCTGATCCCTCCCCCTCTCCCCTCACTCTGTACCGATCGGTACACAGAGGGGAGGGAGGAACCGATCATTTGACGGAGCAATCACATGGAAAACAGCCGCGATCAGCGGCCGTTTACCGTGATCTGTGATGGCCGGGCCCTCTGTACCTGGCGGTCACGGATGTTCTCGGGTGCGCGCGCCAGGGGGGCGCGCGAGAGCGGGATTCTGGGAGGATGTCCTCCCACAATAAGCCAACCGCGCTGTAGCAGTCTTTTGACTATGGCCCGGTCGGCATGTGGTTAAATCACTAGTAAAAAGGCTTGATTTAAGTCAACTCGATTTAAATCATAATTTTTAAATTTGTAATCTCTGTCCTGCATTGTTACTCCTCTGATCCGCTGCTGACTCACCGACAGTCCTATTCACTTTAATGGGACGGCTGGTGATGCGGCAGTGACATAAAGAGGGGAGGGACGTGGCGGCAGCAGGTGAGTGCATGCCCGCTAATAGGTGCTGCCATGAGGGATCTGAAATTACAGGGGTTCTTTAAATGTAAGGACTTCTTCTTGCTGGTAGTTAGAATCTTTAATATTTGCAAACAAAATGAAGGTTTCCTATTTAGAATAATAAGCTGTCAGGTTAGTAAAACAGCGATATCAGAGCCAATTCAATAATACAATTTGTAGTGTACATAGATTTGCAAATCAATGGGAAAAAAGGAATATTCCTTAATGTTGGTTCATCTCATGGTTACTGTGACATTGTGTGAATGCATCAATGCAGTGCATGCTATCTCAGCTTGCAGAGATTGGATTCATTGAATGAGTTTACCAAAAATGTAAATATTGAAGAATATACAGCCTCATGCTACATAACTAAGTTCCATTTCATGCTGAATAAACTAAATTATTAATGTATCTTAAATAGAAAAAAAAATATCTTTAGATAGATTTTTACTCCAAAAGCATTTTATTAAAATATATTTGAGAAAAATCAACAAACCCTATTTAAATTAAAAAAAGTCAGGAAAGAAAAAAAAAAATATTTTTTTTAAATCACTGATTTTTATCCACCCCGCTTGCGATCTTAGGTCTGTACATCTGACACTACCATTCTGAGGGGTTCCAAAGCTTAAAGGATAAGTTCAACTTTTAAAAAAATTAAAATAAATGCACATCTTTTTGCAGGTAAAAAAAAGCTGCCATTTTTTTTTTTATTATTAGGAGCCTGTAAAGCACTGTGCCTGTGATTAGTGGATCACGTGCAATCTTAGGCTCCTGCAGACTGTTAGTCGTCAATACCTTGTACGACTAGGTAGTTACTGAATGACAGGAAGCATCAATGACCTACCTAGAGCGCACATTAGCACCCTGGTAGTTTATTGGGAACTACAAGCCCTTTATGGCAATGGATGATGGTAGTTGGAGTTCTGTCATTCACAGAACACTGTGAATGAATGACACAGCTGGGTGGAGAAGCTCCCCAGCCTGCTGTCAAAACCGAGGCTGGGGTTGGGGGGGGGGGGGGGGAGCTGCTCATTTAGTAACATGTAAGGCTTCATTGTACACGGGACGTTTTTACAACCTCTCCTGAACGATTTACCTTGACAGATAGTAACGCACATTTAAAAAGTCTGTTTTGCCACGTTTACATGCTGCGTTTAGAAGAGTTTAATATAAAATATATATATATATTTTTCTTTTTAAATAGCCAAAAATGAAAAATGCCTGTAAACGAAATGCGACTAAACGCGAGTTACCGCGCTTGAAATGCCTCTAAACTCAGTTTCTGAACCCATTTTTTTGTGTTCCAAAAAAGCCTCTAAACTTAACTGCCTAGAAAGGACTACAAAGGGCCCTGTGTACATGTACTGATAAGATAACAGAGGAGATTTCAGGGGCAGTTGAAAAAAATGCCCAACTGCTCCTAAATGTCTGTTTACCAGCAGCAGTGTACATGAGGCCTTACATCCTTAAATATATCCTAAAAATGTTATGAAAGATGAACTTATCCTTTAGACCCCTTTCACAATGAGGCACTTTACAGGCGCTAAAGCCTCTCTTGTCCTGCGGTGCGCTTGCAAGACATTAAAAAAAACACCTGCAAGCCGCATCTTTGGAGCGGTGAAGAAGCAGTGTATGCTCCTAAACCGCTTCTGCCCATTGAAATCAAATCGGGCAGCGCGGCTATACTGCCGGCATAGCGCTGCTGCAGAAGCGCTATGTGGTGATTTTAACCCTTTCTCAGCCGCTAGCAGGGGGTAAAAGCGCCGCGAAATTGACGGCTTTACCGCTGACGCACCCACCGCCCCAGTGTGAAAGGGGCCTAAATGTAAGTTTTTATCTTTTTTTCCCGCAAACAAAAGTTTATTGAGCCTAAGAAATAAGGCATACAAAGACCAGAGCACAATAGACATGGAAGACTGCCAGTAGTAACATTCCTGTGTTTGAAACAATATGCACCACACTACATACAGTCATTTTCATCTTACCTATACAGTCAATCTATCAAAAATTACAATAAAGTATTGAAGTAAAACCACTGCTATGGAGTTTAGTATTCTCTCAGCCTGGAACATCAAGCTTTGAGGGCCATAATTTATCTCATTTTCCCCTGCTACCTCTGTGTTGGTAAATGAGCTCCTCAAGTCAGATGGTATCACCCATTTGAGTAATCCATTCCTTCACTGTGGGAGACTCTGTAGACTTAGTGCCTAATTAATTTGCGGGCTTGAAAAGGGGCTCTGGCAATGGCCTGTCTAGAGGTATCCTCAACTGGAAGGTTATCTAATATATCCAACAGACATTGTTTAGGGTCCTCTGGAACCTGAACCTGGAATTCCCGGTGAAGTGTGTCTATGACCTTCTTCCAAAAGAAGTGCAAATTTGGGCACCTCCATATGAGATGTGTCAAATCCCCATGATCCCCACAACTAATGCAGGTGGGATCCCATCGCAATCCCATGCGGGCCAATCTGGCCCGTGTATAATGTGTCCTCAAGACTATGTAGAATTGTGAAAGGCGTTGAACCACATTTAGAGAACATTCGGTAACAGATTGTAAAGCTTCTTCCCATTGCACCTCCTCAAAGACTCCAACATCCTGTTTAAGATTTTTTCCCTATGAATACATTTAAATGAACCCTTATTTACTACAAAGACTCTCTCATTGGACAGAAGAACATGCAGGATGGGGGTGGGGAGGGGCTTAGTCCAGAAGCTTAAAAAAGGTAACAGCAATGCTCCTGGGCAGGACTTTTAAAAGTTTAAAATTGCTGACCGTTTCCCTTTAAGATAAACCAAATGGGCGTCATAACTTTTGCATAGTCACTGCAATTAGTGATGTATTTTATTTACTGCCAGAATCTGTTCTATAATTAAACTGTACTTTGTAGAGGAAGAAAAACATTTTGTTTGAAGAGTTTTTAAAATTCTGATATAAATTTTTTTTTTTTTGCGGGTCTAAAAAGACTGTTAAACTTATGAAAACTGCACAAATTAAGACCACCTGAAAGGATGGACATGTAGCAGTAAAAATGTAGTCTTTGGCCCCTCTTCCAATACAACTGAGAATTCACTTAGATGTCACATACAGTTTGATAGCTGTCTGGGTGAGTCAGCCATCAGACTAAACTATAGGAACGCACTTAGACAACTTGGACGCCTTGATGATTCCATCAAGGCAAATGCTCTTTGGCTGCACGACAAGAAACAAGATGTGTGTCCGCTATAATCAAAGTGCCATTGGACTTGAAAGAGCAACGCCAGTGAGAGAAAAAAAAAAAAAAAAGTATTTTTAAGCAGCTTTAAGACCTCGCTTACTTGTTTTTTTTTTTTTTTTTTTTTTAGACAGCCAGTTCTTAAAAATGTGTTAGTTCATGGACAACATATTAAAGTTTTACTAAAGTTTTGTGTTTTTTTGTTTGAAATTAACATGTTATACTTACCTGCTCTGTGCAGTTGGTTTTGCACAGAGCAGCCGAGATCTTCCTCTTCTCGGGTCCCTCTTCGGTGCTCCTGGCCCCTCCCTCCTGTAGAGTGCCCCCACATCAAGCAGCTTGTTATGGGGGCACCCGAGCCGAGTCTCAGCTCTGTGTGTCCATTCAGACAGGGAGCCATGGCCTGGCCCTGCCCCCATTATCTCCTCATTGGCTCACTGACTTTGATTGACCGCAGTGGGAGCCAATGCTGTCTCAGCCAATGATGAGAGCAGTCCCAGGCAGCCGAGTCTTTCATGCAACATCGCTGGATCTACAGAGGGCTCAGTGCCCCATCAGTTCCGCCTCATCACTGCACATGAATGAAGAAAAATTACTTAGATGCAAAATTTTATATCAGAAATTAACCACTTCCCGACCGCCTCACGCAGATATACTGCGGCAGAAGGGCAGGTACAGGCAGATTAACGTACCTGTACGATGCCCTTTAAGAGGCGGTGCGCGCCCGCCGGGAGCTCCGTGACCGCGATCGCGGGTCCCGCGGACTCAATGTCTGCAGGCATACCCATGATTGTCTCACGGTGAGGAAGAACGGGGAGATGCTAATGTAAACAAGCATCTCCCCATTCTGCCTAATGACACTGATCACTCTCCCTGTAATCGGAAGCGGTGATCAGTGATGTGTCACACACAGCCCCTCCCCCCCACAGAATCACTTCCTAGGACACACTTAACCCCTACAGCGCCACCTAGTGGTTAACCCCTACACTGCCAGTGACATTTTTACAGTAATCAATGCAATTTTATAGCATTGATCGCTGTATTAATGCCAACAGTCCCAAAAATGTGTCAAAATTGTCCGACGTGTCCGCCATAATGTCGCAGACATGATAAAAATCGCTGATCGCTGCCATTACTAATAAAAAAAAAAAAAATTATCAATAAAAATGCCATAAAACTATCCCCTATTTTGTAGATGCTATAACTTTTGCGCAAACCAATCAATAAACGCTTATTGCGTTTTTTTTACCAAAAATATGTAGAAGAATACGTATCGGCCTAAACTGAGGAATAAAAATGTTTTTTTATATATTTTTGGGGGATATTAATTATAGCAAAAAGTAAAAAATAATGCGTTTTTTTTTTTTCAAAATTGTCGTTATTTTTTGTTTATAGTGCAAAAAAAAAATGCAGAGGTGATCAAATACCACCAAAAGAAAGCTCTACTTGTGGGGGAAAAAGGACATAAATTTTATTTGGGTACAACTATTTTGCAAACCCAGAAATAATCACATATAACGACCAGTGACATCATCAATGTACTGTAGATAGCCTGTGCACAAAGCAGTAATGTGGGGCGACCCAGCATGCGCGCTCTCTATAGGCTGCTGCCTGCAGAAAACTACAGGAGATGGGCGGATACAAGACCAGTCACCCTGCACAAGGGGAGAGAACAGCAGTAACCGGTCTTTATTACAGGAAACACCACACTGGATTACTGAATTACAAGAAATACACAAACACTCCAAGATTCAAGGAAGAATACACATGCCACTTATATTTAGATCACATTTGCTTTAAAGAAGGTTTTAGCAAGCTTGCAGTACAAGCTAGTGGCTGATATGCCCATTTAAAGATAGCTTGTAGTTTTAAACTAGAAGATGGTAAAAAATTTGACTCAAAGTGGTTGTAAACCCAGGAAAAAAAAACCCTGCAAGACAAAAGCATAATGAGCTAGTATGCATCACACACTAGCTCATTATGAAATATCTTAGATCTAAGCCCCCGCAGTGGTCCCTGCACACTGCTGTGACCTGCAACATGTCTGCCGGCATGATTTCTGGGCTCCTACGCTGCAATTAAAAAAATCTAATAAAATACTCCGCGCTGCCTAAAATATTAGCAGCTAACACAACAAACAGAAGTTTTGTTCAAATCAACAAGTGCATCAAGTGTAGCACTGAAGTGCCAAATTAAGTGACTGTGGTTATGTTATAAACATAAATAGCATAATAAATTTAAACATATATATATATATATATATATATATATATATAAATGACACGTGATAAAAAATTGTGTGGAAAAGAAATCAAAAAGCAAATACAATAAATTAAATTAGATCAAGAAATAAAGTCTGTAGGAATCTTCAAAAATCCACAGTGTGCAGTGATTGATAACAGTCCATATTGAAGTGAGATGGTCTTGATCACTGTGCATAAAACCAATATGGTAGATGGAAAATAAGAATACCAGTGTGATGATGCCACCACCAGGATAAGTGCAGGCTTACCAGAAAGTTTGAACTCAAAATAACGTACGTTCTATGAGTCAAACCAGCTTGTATTGTCAGCCGACAATAGGGGTGGAACCTTGGGAGTCCTCAATAATTGGAGCCTGGAGTCTCTAAAACCTTCATGGAAGGATCGTCCCCATACGGATGGTTACACATCAGGAGAAGATGGCCCATAGGGAATAAAAAAGGGGCCACATAGCATAATTCCGTAAGCAATAGAAATTTTTTAAAAAGTAAAACACTTACATTTGTGAAGTAAAAAAGCGCTTTGTATAAAATCGTGGCGACAGTGGAGTCCTCCCAACTCGTTTCGTCTCATTAGACTTCGTCTGAGGTCCCCAGACGAAGTCTAATGAGACAAAACGCGTCGGGAGGACTCCACTGTCGCCACGATTCCCCAGACAAAGTCTAATATAGGCTTCGCTATAGATACAAGAGTTGCAACAGAGTTTACAACCACTTTAAACTGTTATTAAACCCAGGACCCTGTATTCACTATATTTGCTCTCTCCACAGTACACAGAACATGGAAATGCAATTATTTTAGTCAATATAAATGGCTGAATACCTTTTCTCATCAGCAGTTACAGCAGTCTTGTGACTTCTATCAGTGCCCAGCAAAGACACTGCTTCAATACTGGGCATTTTCACCCCCTTCCTGCCCAGGCCAATTTTCAGCTTTCGGCGCTGTACACTTTGAATAACAATTGCGTGGTCATGCGATGTTGTACCCAAATTAAATTTTGATCATTTTTTTTTGGTGTTTGATCACCTCTGCGGGTGTTATTTTTTGCGCTATGAACAAAAACATTTTGAAAAAAAAAAATATATATATATTTTTTACTTTTTGGTATAATAAAAATCCCAATTTAAAAAATAATACATTTTTTTTCCCCTCAGTTTAGACAGATATGTATTCTACATATTTTTGGTAAAAAATAAAAATTAAAAAAAATTTAAAAAATGCAATAAGCGTGCATTGATTGGATTGTGCAAAAGTTTAGCGCCTACAAAATAGGTTATTGATTTATGGCATTTTTATTATTATTAGTGCGACATTGCGGCGGACACATCGGACACTTTTGACACAATTTTGGGACCACTGACAATTATACAGTGATCAGAGCTATAAAATATGCACTAATTACTGTATAAATGTCACTGGCAGGGAAGGGGTTAACACTGGGGCAATCAAGGGGTTAAATGTGTTACCTAGGGAGTGATTCTAACTGTGGGGGATGGGACTGACTAGGGAAGGAGTATGATAATTGTACCTTTATACTAGGAACACATGATCTGTCTCCTCTCCTCTGACAGGACGTGGATCTGTGTGTTTACACCGAGGATGTCATATGACGCCCGCCCAGGATGGGAGAGCCACTCTGCGGGCGTCATATTACAATGGCTGGAATGGGAAGTGGTTAAAGCTTGTAGGAGAAATTTTCTGACTATCCTATGAGTCTGCATGATCTCCGACTCTGTCTGGACAGTGCTGATTGGGCCCTGTGCTGATCACATGCACTTTCCCAAGAAAAAAACCTCTCTAGCAACACACACCAAACTGAGCATGTGCAACCTGACTCCATAGACTCTGTTATCAGGAAATTATCAGGGGACAGTGGAAAGAGGGGAGGATCTGTGCATACAAGATCAAACAGCGTTTTTACATAATGTGGAGGATTAACCCCTTAGGCCCCTTTCACACTGGGGCGGGAGGTGCATCGGCGGTAAAGCGCTGCTATTATTAGCGGCGCTTGACCGTCGTTTCAGCTGCGGTATTCGGCCGCTAGCAGGGCGCTTTTACCCCCCGCTAGCGGCCGAGAAAGGGTTGAAAACCACCGCAAAGCGCCTCTGCATAGGCGCTTTGCCGGCGGTATTGCGGCACTACCCCATTGATTTCAATAGGCAGGAGCGGTGCAGGAGCGGTGTATACACCGGTCCGAAGATGCTGCTAGCAGGACTTTTTTTCCCGTCCTGCTAGTGCACCTCTCCAGTGTGAAAGCCCTCAGGGCTTTCACACTGGAGACACAGCAGCGGCTGTTTCGGGTCGGTTTGCAGGCGCTATTTTTAGCGCAATAACCCCTGCAAGCTGCCCCAGTGTGAAAGGGGCCTAAGGTTCAACAGTGAGGATAACGAGCATGTTTTGCAGCATATACAGACTGATGTTACTGTTCTAGGTTTAGTAACACTTTAAAGTAAAGTTGTACCCATTATTACAACCACCCAATAAAATATAGAAGACCTAAAATAATCACCTTGCCTGGAGGAATCCATTCTCTCTCGGTTATTCATGTGATCACTCCTAAGAAGAATGATCGTTTACGCTGGACATTTTGAATTTTTACATCCCTACTCAAGTGTCCCAACTCTGTTCTCACATTTGGCACCTTTCAGGGGGAGCGGGTAGCTGGTTTTGACTGGTTTGCCGCAGCGAGATCACCGGAAGTTCAGCCCCCTCCTCCTTCCCCCACTTCCGGGCCATTTACTAAATGCAGCACCCTTCGCGCATGCACAGTAGGGAACCAACTGTAAAGCTGCAAGGCTTCACTGCCAGCTTCCCTTACAAGCAATGGCGGTGGCAGCACCTTTGAGGCGACATAGCTGGATTCCTGGACAGGTAAGTGTCCTAATATTAAAAGTCAGCAGATACAGTATTTGTAGCTGCGGATTTATTTTTTTCAGAAGGAGCCTGGAGCTCCTCTTTAGGGTATTCCTGGTGGTGTAAATTATCTGGTTCCTGGGCAGGCTTCTACACCCTGGAGGATCTCCACAGTCTCCTTGGCTTGTAGCGTGATGTAAAAAGGGTTGGAATTGAAGTGCAACACCACTGCTAGAACTATTATGGCATGTGTATTACTTTTGATATTGCTCAACTATGGCCATCACTCCCAATGCATTCAACTCTCAGGCTCGGTTCACACTTGTGGGATGCCAGACATTGCATGCGATTCGCAAAGCATTGCTGTGCACATCACATGCGATGTCTGTGCGATGTGAATTCAGCCATACAGTTTGTATGGCTGAATTAGTATCGCATTCGCAGCAAAATGGTGCAGGTCCCTTTTTTGGTCCGCACTAGAATCAGATCGCATTGGTGTTCACAGCTATGCGATCCAATTCCTGCATCATTTCACAGTTCGCACTGCGATCCAATTTGGGGGCGTCATTAATCACCTGACATCCGGCCGTAGCCGAAAGACGGCTACAGCGCGGATGTCAATTCCCAGGAGGCCGTCATATGACGGCCTCCCCTTTCCTCACGAGCGCGCATCGGGGAAATTCTGTGTTGGCCGTGTCCCTTGGACACAGCCAATCACAGATCGCTGTAAATGGCCAATCACAGCGGCCATTAACAGCGCGATCGCCATGGCCAATGAGCGATGATCTCAAATGTAAACATTTGAGATCATCTCTCATTTCCGGCTCTCCCTCCTCACACAGAGACAGCGTGTGAGGAGAGAGAGAAACCGTCAGCGATCTGAGTTTTCAAAAACGTTTTTATAGTGCCTACAGTGCCCCATCAGTACAGTGCCCACCTGTGCCAATCGGTGCCCGCCTGTGCCAATCGGTGCCTACCTGTGCCAATCGATGCCCACCTGTCTGCCCAGCTGTGATCAGTGTCCATCTGCACAATCAGTGCCCACCTGTGCCACCTCATCAGTGCCCACCTGTGCCAATCAGTGCACATCTGTGCAATCAGTGCCCATCTGTGCCGCCTCATCAGTGCCCATCTGTGCCACCTCATCAGTGCCCATCTGTGCCACCTCATCAGTGCCCATCTGTGCCACCTCATCAGTGCCCATCTGTGCCACCTCATCAGTGCCCATCTGTGCCGCCCCATCTGTGCCACCTCATCAGTGCACATCTGCACATCTGTTCCACCTCATCAGTGCACATCTGTTCCACCTCATCAGTGCCCCTCTGTGCCACCTCAGTGCCCATCTGTGCTCATCAGTGCCACCTCATCAGTGCCCACCTGTGCTGCCTCATCAGTGCACATCTGCACATCTGTTCCACCTCATCAGTGCCCCTGTGCCACCTCAGTGCCCATCTGTGCTCATCAGTGCCGCCTCATCAGTGCCCACCTGTGCCGCCTCATCAGTGCCCACCAGTGCCACCTCATCAGTGCACATCTGCACATCTGTTTTACCTCATCAGTGCACATATGTTCCACCTCATCAGTGCCGCCTCATCAGTGCCCATCAGTGCAGGCTTAGCAATCATGTCCAAAAGAAGCTTTTCCGCCGAGGAGGCGTACCAAATACTGTCCCAGGCCGACGAGAGCAACGGGGGAGCTCTCTTTTTCGGATTCCCTTTCCGACTCCGATTCTGAGTCGGACATAAATAAATTATGAGCCAGTCCTCAGTAGTGGAACACTGAGTGACTCAAAGGAGGAAGATATTCGGCCCGCCAAATGAAGGCGTTCTGGTGAGGAGGCAGTGGCATCTACCAGCACCGCAGTGCCATCCACCAGCACCGCAGTGCCTCGGCAAGAAAGGCCAAGGATCCATGCCAGCCTTCCCTATGCCCTGCAGAACCCCTTGTGGCTTCCTCCTAATTCAGGAGAAGCCAACATTCCCCCTTTCACTGCCCAGCCAGGAGTCCAGGTGGACACGGAGAATTTTTCCCCAATAAATTTTTTTAATTTAATTTTTACCGAGGACATGCTGTCAAATATTGTGGCCCAGTGCAACCTTTATGTACAGCAATTTATTTTGAATAATCCAACGTCCTACTATGCCCGTCCCTATGAGTGGAGAGACCTAACGGTGGAGGAGTTGAAGGTTTTTTTAGGGCTCACATTTAATATGGGACTCACAAAAAAAAACACTTTGATGTCCTATTGGTCAACCCACCCCATCCACCACATGCCAGTATTCTCCAAGGTAATGTCCAGAAACAGATACCTCATGATAATGAGGTTTCTTCATTTCAATGACAATACCCAGTGCCCTCCCCGAAATGACCCAAACTATGACAGGCTTTTCAAAATTCGGCCACTTTTAAATTATTTTTCTGCAGTATTCCCCCAGCTGTTTACCCCGGACCAAAACATATGTGTGGATGAGTCCCTTGTTAAGTTTAGTGGCAGGCTTAAAATAAAACAATATATTCCCAGTAAAAGGGCCCGCTATGGGGTGAAGGTATACAAATTATGTGACCGAGTCACAGGTTACATATATACCTTAAAAGTGTACGAAGGGAAGGACACCAAGCTGCAACCCCCTAATTGCCCAGACTACTTGGGATCAAGCGGGAAAATTGTTTGGGACCTCATATACCCCCTACTGGAGAAAGGCTACCACCTGTATGTAGACAAATTCTACACATCTCTGCCCCTGTTCCACAACCTTCACCGGAAGAAGACGCCTGCATGTGGTACCGTAAAAAAGAACCGGAAGGGCTTTCCTCAAAGTCTGGTCAATAAGAAATTGAGAAAAGGAGAAACAGCAAGTCTACGAAACAACGAGATTTTGGCAGTGAAGTGGAGGGACAAAAGAGATGTCTACATGTTGTCTTCAATCCACGATGATACCTTCATGGAAATCCCCAGAAGAAATGGCCCCATACAGAAACCTAAATGCATCTATGATTATAATTTGTTTATGGGGGGAGTCGACTTGAATGACCAGATGCTGGAACCGTACCTTGCCTCAAGACGGACATACCATTGGTATAAAAAAGTCGCAATTTATTTTTTTCATTTGGCCATCTACAATTCATATGTAATTTATCGTAACTCCACCCAAAACCCCAAACGCTTCCTTGGCTACCAGGAGGAAGTTTTCACTGCCCTTATATTCCCGAACGGCCCACCAGAAAATATCCGATCAGATGTTCTAAGTCGACTCTCCGAACGCCACTTTCCCGATAAAATCCCTCCCAAACCAACAGGCCAACGATGGCAAAAAAAATGTAAGGTGTGTATCAGAGCAGGATTCAGAAGAGACACATCTTTTTATTGTGCACAATGTCCTTCTGAACCAGGCCTCTATGTAGGTGAATGTTTTCGCCGTTACCATACTTCACTAAATTATTAGTGAAGTATGGTAAACGTAAGCCTCCGTTCCTGCAATTTACCCTCACACTCCCTTTTGCCACTGCCTCCTCTGTAACTGACCCTGGCTTGTTATTTGACCACGCTTCTGCCTAACGATTCTGTACATACCTCTGCCTGATCTGGAACTGACCCTGGACTGTTATTCGACCATGCTTCTGCTGCTAGCTTTCCAAAATGGGGTAATTTTGTGGGTGTTTCCATTGTCCTGGTGCTCCAGGGCCTTCAAAGGTGTAATAGGTGGTTGAGAAATGTGATGTGTAATTTATGCTCCTAGAACACCTGATGGTGCTCCATGCATGTTGGGCCTCTTTATGTGGCCAGGCAGTGAAAAAGTCCCACACATGTGGTATCGTAATACTCAGGAGGAGTAGCAGAATGCATTTTGGGGTTTCATTTTTGCTATCTAAATGCTATGTGGAAATTGGAAATATCTTATAAATGGACAACTTTGTGTAAAAAAAAAAAATAGTTTTAATTTTTTTCCACATTTTCCAAAAACTTCTGGAAAAAAATAAACCATTCAAAAGACTAATTATGCCTCATAGATTATACGTAGGGGTGTAAGCTTTCCAAAATGGGGTCATTTTGTGGGTGTTTCCATTGTCCCAGTGCTCCAGGGCCTTCAAAAGTGTAATAGGTGGTTGAGAAATGTTACATAGTTACATAGTAGGTGAGGTTGAAAAAAGACAAAAGTCCATCAAGTCCAACCTATGTGTGTGATTATGTGTCAGTATTACATTGTATATCCATGTATGTTGCGGTCATTCAGGTGATTATCTAATAGTTTCTTGAAGCTATCAATGCTCCCCGATGAGACCACCGCCTGTGGAAGGGAATTCCACATCCTTGCCGCTCTTACAGTAAAGAACCCTCTACGTAGTTTAAGGTTAAACCTCTTTTCTTCTAATTGTAATGAGTGGCCACAAGTCTTATTAAACTCTCTTCTGCGAAAAAGTTTTATCCCTATTGTGGGGTCAACAGTACAGTATTGGACAGCATACTCCAGGTGCGGCCGGACCAGAGCCTTGTAGAGTGGGAGAATTATCGTTTTATCTCTTGCGTTGATCCCCCTTTTAATGCATGCCAATATTCTGTTTGCTTTGTTAGCAGCAGCTTGGCATTGCATGCCATTGCTGAGCCTATCATCTACTAGGACCCCCAGGTCCTTTTCCATCCTAGATTCCCCCAGAGGTTCTCCCCCCAGTGTGTAGCTTGCATTCATATTTTTGCCACCCAAATGCATTATTTTACATTTTTCTACATTGAACCTCATTTGCCATGCAGTCGCCCACCCCATTAATTTGTTCAGGTCTTTTTGCAAGGTTTCCACATCCTGCGGAGAAGTTATTGCCCTGCTTAGCTTAGTATCGTCTGCAAATACAGAGATTGAACTGTTTATCCCATCCTCCAGGTCGTTTATAATTAAATAGGATTGGTCCCAGCACAGAACCCTGGGGAACCCCACTACCCACCCCTGATCATTTTGAGTACTCCCCATTTATCACCACCCTCTGAACTTGCCCTTGTAGCCAGTTTTCAATCCATGTACTCACCCTATGGTCCATGCCAACGGACCTTATTTTGTACAGTAAACGTTTATGGGGAACTGTGTCAAATGCTTTTGCAAAATCCAGATACACCACGTCTACGGGCCTTCCTTTATCTAGATGGCAACTCACCTCCTCATAGAAGGTTAATAGATTGGTTTGGCAAGAACGATTCTTCATGAATCCATGCTGATTACTGCTAATGATATCGTTCTTATTACTAAAATCTTGTATATATTCCCTTATCATCCCCTCCAAGAGTTTACATACTATTGATGTTAACTGGTCTGTAATTCCCAGGGATGTATTTTGGGCCCTTTTTAAATATTGGTGCTACATTGGCTTTTCTCCAATCAGCTGGTACCATTCCAGTCAGTAGACGGTCTGTAAAAATTAGGAACAACGATCTGGCAATCACTTGACTGAGTTCCCTAAGTACCCTCGGATGCAAGCCATCTGGTCCCAGTGATTTATTAATGTTACGTTTCTCAAGTCTAATTTTAATTCTGTCCTCTGTTAACCATGGAGGTGCTTCCTGTGTTGTGTCATGAGGATAAACACTGCAGTTTTGGTTACTGAAGCCCCCCGATTCACTCGTGAAGACTGAGGAGAAGAATAAATTCAATACCTTCGCCATCTCCCCATCCTTTGTAACCAGATGTCCTTCCTCATTCTTTATGGGGCCAATATGGTCTGTCCTCCCTTTTTTACTGTTTACATACTTAAAGAATTTCTTGGGATTTTTTTTTTGCTCTCCTCCACTATGTGTCTTTCATGTTCTATCTTAGCCGTCCTAATTGCACCCTTACATTTCTTGTTGCATTCTTTATAAAGTCTGAATGCTGAGGATGATTCCTCAACCTTGTATTTTTTGAAGGCCTTCTCCTTTGCTTTTATATGCATTTTTACATTGGAGTTAAGCCATCCAGGATTTTTGTTCGCTCTTTTAAATTTATTACCCAATGGGATACATTGGCTAATGCCCTTATTTAATATGCTTTTAAAACAAACCCATCTCTCCTCTGTATTCTTTGTTCCTAATATTTTATCCCAATTTATGCCTTTTAGCAAGGTTTGTAGTTTAGGGAAGTTGGCTCTTTTGAAATTCAGTGTCTTTGTGTTCCCTTTATGTTTCCTATTTGTATGATTTATACTGAAACTAATTGACCTGTGATCGCTGTTACCTAAATTGCCCCGTATTTCCACATCCGTGATCAGGTCTGTATTGTTGGTAATCAGTAGATCCAGTAATGTTTTATTTCTAGTTGGTGCGTTTACCATCTGACCCATAAAATTGTCCTGCAAGACATTAAGGAACCGGCGAGCCTTAAATGAATGCGCGGTTCCCTCGGCCCAGTCTATGTCTGGATAATTAAAATCCCCCATTATGATAACACTTCCCATCCTTGCTGCTAATCCAATTTGTGATAGGAGATCCGTCTCCACTTCCTCCCTCAGGTCAGGGGGCCTATAGCATACTCCCAGTATTATTTTCCCCTTAGCCTCATCCCTTTGGTGCTCTACCCATAAGGATTCCACCTCCTCTCTAGCTCCCTCAGTGATGTCATCTCTCACATTCGCTTGTACATTATTCTTGATATATAGGCATACCCCTCCCCCTTTTTTACCCTCTCTATCCTTGCGGTATAGGGTATACCCTTGAATGTTTGCCAGCCAATCATGAGAGCTGTTGAACCAGGTCTCTGAAATTCCCACAAAATCCAAATCCTCCTTGTACAACAGTATCACTAGTTCACCCATCTTGTCCGCCATGCTCCTGGCATTGGTGAACATGCCACATAGTTTAGACCGGTCGCATATTGTCCTCGTATTGGGTGTTTCGAGATTGCAACTAGGACTTGCTACTATACTCACCTTGTGTTTTTGTGCTTTGGTTAACCTACCACTAATGCCCCCAATACTACCCTCTGGAATATCTTCCGTCTGGCTATCTCTTTCTCTGGACCCTCCCCCCCATCGCCTAGTTTAAAAACCCCTCTAACTTTTTGGCCATATTCATTCCCAGCAGATCTGCACCCTCCTCATTTAGGTGCAGTCCGTCCCTTCTATAGTACCGGTTACCGAATGAGAAGTCGTCCCAGTCCTCCAGGAACCCAAACCCCTCCTTACTACACCAGCTCTTCAGCCACTTGTTTACTTCCCTAATCTCCCTCTGCCTTTCTGGTGTGGCTCGATGTACCGGTAGTATTCCTGAGAATACTACCTTGGAGGTCCTTTTCCTCAATTTAGCTCCTAAGTCCCTAAAATCGTTCTTTAGGACACTCCATCTGCCTCTGACTTTGTCATTGGTGCCAACGTGCACCATGACAGACGGGTCTTCCCCAGCCCCTCCCAGTAATCTGTCCACAAGATCTGTGATGTGCCGAACCTGAGCGCCCGGTAGACAACATACTGTTCGGCGCTTCAGGTCTTGGTTACAGATTGCCCTCTCTGTCCTTCTAAGAATTGAGTCCCCTACCACCAGAATCTGTCTTTCCTTTCCCTTTGTTGCCCCCCCACTCTCACTGGAGGAGTTCTTCCCCTGGCAGCTAGGAGAGTCCCTCAGCTCCAGCAGTGCTGGTCACTGACTGGTTTCACCAATGTCACTCAATGGAGCGTACTTATTGGGATGCTCCAGTCCTGGATCGGCCTCCCTAGCACTTCCCCCTCTACCCCCCCTGTCACCCATCTATGCTTTGCTAGTGCCTGCACCTCTTTGTCTCCACCCGCCTCTGTGCTGGCCCCTGCCGGCACCTGCCGTGTACGTTCCTGGCTCTCCTTTAGTATGGAGGGACTTCTCAGTGCTGACAGTTGCTTCACCAGATTCAGAACCTGGGCTTCCAGGGAAACAATGTGCTTACATTTTGCACAGCAGTATTCGCCCTCGATCGGATGATCAAGGAACGC
This sequence comes from Aquarana catesbeiana, assembly GCF_042186555.1. Lineage (NCBI taxonomy): Eukaryota > Metazoa > Chordata > Amphibia > Anura > Ranidae > Aquarana > Aquarana catesbeiana. The sequence goes on from NC_133332.1 coordinate 289,074,021, forward strand.
ATACATGCAGCAAGATGTACAAAGAGTCGCCTCTCCACACCCGCTGGGCATCGTACCTATTAAATTTAGTGAGGATTTGGGGATTTTACCCTGTCTAAATTACCTAACAGCTAGCTTCCTGGCATTAATACTCAAGACAATACACAGGTACACAACAAGACAATACCCAGGTACTCACAGACCTACGTGCAATCGCAGAACAGTCGCAGACCTACGTGCACTCGCAATACTCAAGTATACAGTACACAATACACAAGTACTAACGATCCACACACACTACTCAGAAAACACTCAGGTACTCACACTACACAGGTACTATGACCCCTGTTATAACCTCCTGTTTTAAACTCTGGTTTTTAACTCACCACTTAGATTAGTTCCACTTGGACTAAGTTCCACAGCCTCACACTGAGCAGGCTCAGGATGAGTCCTACACACAGCTATATAGGCACCTGTGAGCAATTAACCACCCCCCTTAATTGATAGCGTGAAGGAACCAGAGAAAAAAAAAACTATTTAAAAAGTGACAGAAAAAGGTGATTGAAAAACTAAAAAGGAAAAGCCCCAAAAATGCAACCCAGCAAACAAAAAGCAAGACTTGTTCACTCTAACTCTGGTTTTTAACTCACCACTTAGACCAGTTCCACTTACACAGAGTTCCACAGCCTCAGACTGAGCAGGGAATGTGATGTGTAATTTATGTCCCTAGAACACCTGATGGTGCTCCCTGCATGTTGGGCCTCTGTATGTGGCCAGGCAGTGAAAAAGTCACACACGTGGTATCGTAATACTCAGGAGGAGTAGCAGAATGTATTTTGGGGTGTCATTTGTGATATACACATTCCATGTGAGAGAAATAAGCTTTTACAATGACAATTTTGTGGGGGAAAAAAAAAAATCTCAATTTTGCAAAGAATTGTGGGAAAAAAATACAACTTCAAATAACTCAACATCCCTCTAACTAAATACATTGAAATGTCTACTTTCCAAAAAGGGGTTATTTGGGGGGCATTTGTACTTTCCTGGTTTGTTAGGGTCTCAGGAAATGAGATAGGCCACCAGTACATCAGATGTGATAATTTTTTTTATGATTTGCACCATAGCTTGTAGACTCTAAAACTTTCACACAGACCAAATAATTTCCACACATTTTTGGTTATTTTTACCAAAAATATGTAGCAGTATAAATTGTGGCCAAAATTTATGAAGAAAAATTACTAATTTGCAAAATTTTATCACAGAAATTAAGAAAAATTTGTTTTTTTTTTCAAAATTTTCGGTCTTTTTTCATTTCTAGCGCAAAAAAGAAAAAACCCAGAGGTGATCAAATACCACCAAAATAAAGCTCAATTTGTATGAAAAAAAGGACAAAAAAATCATTTGGGTACAGTGTTGCATGACTGAGCAATTGTCATTCAAAGTGTGAGAGCGCTGAAAGCTGAAAATTGGTCTGGATAGGAGGGTTGTTTAAGTGCCCAGTAAGCAAGTGGTTAACTTTGTATTGACACCCGCAGTGGTTTGCAGAGGGAAGTGTGATCCGCCGGCAAAACAGGTGCGATGTGGGAACCCGCAATGGAAAGTGAACCAAACCTCAAGGCTGCCAACAGGACCTCCCTCCTGTCTTGCACTACTCTCCTAATTTAGGCACTCCCTGGTCAGCCTCATTGTGAAGGATGATGGGAAGAAAATGACAGGTATTCATACAAAGCAAAGTACATGTTATACTTATATAGACTAACTTATATGTTTACACATGTAAGAAAAGCAGCGCTACAAATCATAAATGTATAAATTATTAAGAATGACAATTATAAAGCGCAAACAGCTGTAAAGTGCACAAGTTTCAAAAGTGCAAAATTGTAATTGTGTCACAGACACAGAAACCTGCTTTATACAGCTAAATGGGTATTACACCATCACCGACTGCTGAGAGAGGATCCCCCCCCCAGTCGAGGTCAAGCTTGAGCTCTAGAATTTATGCGTTCCCGGTCATTATAGTTTATAGCCATCTGTTCCGGTAAGAGGCACATGGTAACTACTACTACCTGGTGGTGGACACTTCTTTCTTTACATCAATGATACTCCCTGAAGGATCACACACTGTGGAGGTTTCGTGTTGGGACTTTCTTAATGGTATATATGTTTTTGAGATCCAAAAATATGAATTTTGACACATGAACTCATACATGCACTTTTATTTACAATTTTGCATATTTGAAACTTGTGCACTTTACAACTTGACAAGTTGGTTTGTTTGAGGTTTTTATATTGCACTTTATAATTGCCACCATTTAGGATTTGTAGTGCTGCTTTTCTTGCTTATATTTATCACGGATTGGGATCACAATTTATAGCTAGCTGTTCAATTTTTTTACAACCTAGCACGGATTCTACATTTACTGGAATGTTTACACATGCATTAGATGCCTATATAGAGTGCATGTTGACATTTTTCTAAAGTGGAAACATTTTTTTTTTCTGATCTAGTAACATGATCAATTTGTACTGTAAACCACAACGTAAGAAAGATTTTTTTTTTAAGTTAATTGAATTAAAATTCAAGAAGATACACTAGGGGGCAGTCTGGCAGCATACAAAGCTAAGCTTGGCAAGTGTCCAATAAACAGGTTTTATAATCCTGTGTGTGTGTATATATATATATATATATATATATATATATATATATATAATATATGTGTGTGTGTATATATATATATATATATATATATATATATATATATATATATATATATATATATGTGTGTGTGTGTGTGTATATATATATATATATATATATATATATATATATATATATATATATATATATATATATATATATACACACACACACACATTATAAAATATATATATATATATATATATATATATATATATATATATATATATATATATATATACACACACACACATAAAATATATTATATATATATATATATATATATACACATATATACATATACACACACACACACACCCTATACATACACTATACACACACACGTATAAAAATGAAGACTCCCCTCCTTACTCAATTATAAAAGAAGAGATCATGCTATGAAAAAAAACAATGGAGGGCTTCAATGTTTTATACAGGATAATACATGTTTAAAAAAATCATTCCAACATCAATGTGACGTTAAAGTCCAAGATATGAATATGAAAACTCATCTGGTCCATTTCATGCTAAAGCATGGATAAGCCACAGACGGAAAAAAAAACAACTATTTCCCTGCCAGGGATCCTAAAGCTGATAGCCGGACTATGCCAGGCGAAACAGGGAATATGGCTTCCGATATTCCTAGAAACAATGAGCATTTAACCCTTGCAGTATGGAAGGGGGGACACCAAAGCAAGGGGTTTTTTTTATGCGTTTGGGGTATCATTAACTTAATATTGGCAGCCCCTGAAGATCGCAACTGTGGTGCGTTTTGAAAGAGGTTCAAGAAACACACATGGAACGGAGGTTTCCTGCAAAAAGCGTTTTAGTGTGAACCGGCCCAAAGTCAGTGACTTACTAAAGATCTGATATAAAGAATTTTGGAAAGATTTAGGTGGAGGCTGGTAAGGCAGCTAAAGAGATGGCCATGAGTGAGCGAGAAGAGGTACTCTAAGGCCTTGTTCACACCGGTGCACTTTTGCAGTGCTAAACAACACCTTCACAGCATGGCGAAAGTGCATAAAAAAATAGTCCCCTTTAAATCGGTTAACATCTCTACATTGCATTTTCATACAGTGTATTGCGTTGTTGAAAAGTCCTGCTTGCTGCATCCTTAATGAACCAAAAATGCATCTTCCATTATATAAAAGTGCATTTTTTGAGTCACTTGTCAATTTTCTGTCAGGTGACCAGGGATGAAAAGGCATGTAAAATGCACTAAGTGCAATATGCAATTTTTAAAATTGCATATCGCATTTTACATTGCACTGGCCCTTAGGACTTGGTTACAGAGTCTTCAAAACGTATAAAAACGACACTTTTTGCACACGCTCGTAGAATGGTGACAAACTACAGTACTTCAAAATCTCCATAGGCAATGTTTTTAACCCCTTCACAGGTTACCTGTTTAGAGTTACAGAGGAGGTCTAGCGCTAGAATTATTGCTCTCGCTCTAATGTTCGTGGCGATACCTCACATGTGTGGTGTGAGCACCGTTTACATATGGGTGAGCGACTTGCACGTGAGCATGAAGGGATGGGGGCGCTTTAAATTTTTTTTCTCTTATTTCTTATCTTTACACTGTCCCTTTCATTTATTTAAGACTTATTTCTATTACACTGTCGGATCGTTTCTTGGGTGAACCGGCAGAAAGAGAAAGTCACTCACAGGCCGAAAAAAACAATACTGGGGTTATGGCTGATATCTTAAAGTGGAGTTCCACCCACTTTGACAACTCTAAGGCTCGATTCACACAGGGGCAACACGACTTCAACGCGACTTTGCAACGCGACTTTAACCCGACTTCAACACGACTTGTGGATCCGACTTTCAATGAACGGGGATCCGACTTGGATCCCCGCCACTGTGTTTGGTATGAATCTTTAGGGGGAACTCCGCGCCAAATTTTAAATAAAAATCCGGCATGGGTTCCCCCCCCAGGGGCATACCAGGCCCTTGGGTCCGGTATGGATCTTGAGGGGAACCCCCCTACGCCGAAAGGACGGCGTGGGGGGTCCCCCCAATCCATACCAGACCCTTATCCGAGCACGCAGCCCGGCCGGACAGGAATGGGGGTGGGGACGAGCGAGCGCCCCCCCCCCTCCTGAGCCGTACCAGGCCGCATGCCCTCAACATGGGGGGGTTGGTGCCTTGGGGGAGGGGGGCGCGCTGCGGCCCCCCCCACCCCAAAGCACCTTGTCCCCATGTTGATGAGGACAAGGGCCTCTTCCCGACAACCCTGGCCGTTGGTTGTCGGGGTCTGCGGGCGGGGGGCTTATCGGAATCTGGGAGCCCCCTTTAATAAGGGGGCCCCCAGATCCCGACCCCCCACCCTATGTGAATGAGTATGGGGTACATGGTACCCCTACCCATTCACCTAGGGGAAAAAAGCGTCAATAAAATAAACAGTACACAGGTTTTTTAAAATAATTTATTAGGCAGCTCCGGGATCTTCTTCCGACTTCGGGGGTCCTCTTCCGACTTCGGGGGTCTCTCCGCCGTCTCCTCCCGGTGTCCGCATCTTCTGCCGGCTCCTCCGCTATCTTCTGCAGCTCAATTGCTAGCGGTGGTCCGGACTTCTGCCTTCTTCTTTTCTTCCAAAGATGTTGACACGACGCTCTCTCCAGCTGGAATGGTCTCTGAACGCTCCGCAACGGACTTATATAGGCGGTGACCCCGCCCCCTTATGAGGTCACTGTCCCAGGGCATGCTGGGGCTGTGCCGTCATAAGGGGGCGTGGTCATCACCCGGTGACCACGCCTCCTAAAACGTCACAGACCCAGCATGCCCAGGGACTGTGACGGCATAAGGGGGCGGGGTCACGGCCTATATAAGTCCCTTGCAGAGCGCACAGAAACCATTCTGGCTGGGGAGAGCGTCGTGTCAACATCTCTGGAAGAGAAGAGGGAAGAAGATGATCCAGAGGTCCGGACCACCGCTGGCAAAAGAGCGCCAGAAGATAGCGGTGGAGCCGGCAGAAGATGCGGACACCGGGAGAAGACGCCGGAGAGACCCCCGGAGTCGGAAGAAGATCCCGGAGCTGCCTAATAAATTATTTTAAATACCTGTGTACTGTGTTTTTTATTGACGCTTTTTTCCCTAGGTGAATGGGTAGGGGTACCATGTACCCCATACCTATTCACATAGGGTGGGGGGCCGGGATCTGGGGGCCCCCTTATTAAAGGGGGCTCCCAGATTCCGATAAGCCCCCCGCCCGCAGACCCCGACAACCAACGGCCAGGGTTGTCGGGAAGAGGCCCTTGTCCTCATCAACATGGGGACAAGGTGCTTTGGGGTGGGGGGGGGGCCGCAGCGCGCCACCCCCTCCCCCAAGGCACCAACCCCCCATGTTGAGGGCATGCGGCCTGGTACGGTTCAGGAGGGGGGGGGGCGCTCGCTCGTCCCCACCCCCATTCCTGTCCGGCCGGGCTGCGTGCTCGGATAAGGGTCTGGTATGGATTGGGGGGGACCCCCCACGCCCTTTTTTCGGCGTAGGGGGTTCTCCTCAAGGTCCATATCAGACCCAAGGGCCTGGTATGCCCCTGGAGGGGGAACCCATGCCGGATTTTTATTTAAAATTTGGCGCGGAGTTCCCCTCAAGATCATTTGAGCACAAGTCGCATGCCGAAGTCGGATCATGCGAGACGGCGATCCGACTTCAATGATAGTCAATAGGCTGAAGTCGGATCCAAGTAGTACAGGGAGTACGCTCTGAAGTCGGAGCGACTTCAGTAGTGTCTATTAAGACGCTCCCATGCACTGTAATGTGAATCTCTTTCTGGGGCGACTTGGGGCGACTTGAGGGCTTACAAGTCGGATCCCAAGTCGCGGTAGTGTGAACCGAGCCTAAAGCATCCCTCACTAAACTGTGCACTGTAAACAAATTGGATATTTTAAAAAATTTTTCTGGGAAGGGGCGGCAACTTCCTCTGACACTGCCGTTGCTATGGAAACCTGACCTGAAACCTATTAGACTGCTTGTGCTGCACTGAGCATGTGCGAGATCTGCAAGGATGAGATCCAGGAAGAAATACAGTCTGGCTTCAGATGCCCACACTTAAGATGGCCACGGCCTGCTGTAAGTTTATAAAATAAACTATAAACTAACAAAACAGACCTTAGTTTACAGACTAACTTTACTAGAATACATTAAGATTGTGTATTATAGGGGTATTTTTATTTAAAAGTATAATTTCGGCCGGAACACCACTTTAAGCCATAATCCCGGTAAACCACTTGCAGACTAAACTGTATACATACGTATTGCTGTCGGCAAGTGGTTAAGGAGAGAGCGCAGTGACCAGTCCTTATTACAGGAAGCTCTTATACAAAAGTAAAGTCTCACACTGGATTACTGCACAGATCAGGGGAGAAATACACAAAGTACACCAAGATTCAAGGAAGAATACACATGGTGAATGTATTTAGATATTTGCTTATCCTTGAGTTCAGCTTTAAAGTGACAGTGTGCAAACCTTACGGAATCTAAAATAGATATAGGTATAAAAAGTCTACACACCCCTGTTTAAAATGTCAGGTTTCTGGGATGTAAAAAAAATGAGACAAAGAAATAATTTCAGAACTGAGAAGAGGTTTCAGGCTGCTCTGTGCAAATCCACTAAACAGAGCATATAAGTATAACATGTTTGTTATTTTTAACTAAAAAAAAAAAGGAGACTTTACAATCACTTTAACCACTTGCTGCCCGCCATCATATGACGGCGGGACGGTGCAGCTGTTGTTCTGGGCCACCATCATATGACGGCGCAGCCTTCCAGGCAGCCCAGGGGGCGCGCGCGCCCGCCGCATCACTGGGGTCCCGGAGCGCGTGCCCGGCGGCCCGCGATGTCCGCCGGGCACCCGCGATTGCCCGGTAACCGAGCAGGACCGTGGATCTGTGTGTGTAAAAACACAGATCCACGTCCTGTCAGATGGGAGAAGACCGATGGTGTGTTCCTTGTACAGAGGAACACTGATCGGTCTACTTCCCTTGTGAATCCCCTCCCCACACAGTTAGAATCACTCCCTAGCAACACATTAACCCCTACAGCACCCCCTCCTGGTTAACCCCTTCATTGCCAGTCACATTTATACAGTAATCAATGCATTTTTATAGCACGGATCGCTGTATAAATGTGAATGGTCCCAAAAATATGTCAAAATTGTCCGATGTGTCCGCCGCAATATCGCAGTCATGATAAAAATCGCAGATCGCTGCCATTACTAGTAAAAAAAAAAAATAATAATAATAATAAAAATGCTATAAATCTATCTCCTTATTTTGTAGATGCTATAACTTTTGCGCAAACCAATAAATATACGCTTATTGCGATATTTTTTACCAAAAATATGTAGAAGAATACGTATCGGTCTAAAATGAGGAAAAAATTTGTTTTAAAAAAAAAAAAAATTTGGATACTTATAGCAAAAAGTAAAAAATATTGTGTTTTTTCAAACTTGTCACTTTTGTTTTGTTTATAGCACAAGAAATAAAAAACGCAGAGGTGATCAAATACCACCAAAAGAAAGCTCTATTAGTGGGGAAAAAAATGATAAAAATTTCATTTGGGTACAGTGTTGTATGACCGCGCAATTGTTATTCAAAATGCGACAGCGCTGAAAGCTGAAAATTGGCTTGGGCAGGAAGGGGGTGAAAATGCCCAGTATGGAAGTAGTTAAATATATCCAAAGGGTAAAGATGAACATTGCCCACAGGGTAAGGATGGGTAATGGCATTCCTCCTTAATTTTCAGGGTACACAACAGATTTTGCAATACTGGAACTTTTTTCCCCTTCAATGTCCAATTTGAATGGAATTACTCTTAAAGTGGACCTGAGCTCAAATGTGAACTAAATGTAACCATGCCCACCTTTGTTTAAAAAAAAAATGTAACCATGCCCTATGGATAGCAAGTGCTAGAATAAAGATAGTGTTCATTTTTTTTTTGCATTTTCTGTTCTGAGTACAAATAGTTCTACACTCCCATTGATGGAGCTTTGCATTGGGGTTTTACCATGATTTTCAAATTTACCACAATTTTGCAAAAGCATCCAAAAAACATTTTTAACCAATGAAAATTTTGAAAACCTGACTTTACATCATGCTTGGGGACACTAAAATGATCTAAAGGCCCTGTGGGGTAAAGCTCAATCCCATGTAGATAAACATTTCATGAAGGTATACAGGCGATACTCGAAAAATTAGAATATCATGCAAAAGTTCATTTATTTCACTAATGCAACTTAAAAGGTGAAACTAAAATATGAGATAGACTCATGCAAAGCAAGATAGTTCAAGCCATGATTTGTCATAATTGTGATGATTATGGCTTACAGCTCATGGAAACCCCAAATTCACAATCTCAGAAAATTAGAATATTGTGAAAAGGTGCAATATTCTAGGCTCCAAGTGTCCCGCTCTAATCAGCTAATTAAACCATAACACCTGTAAAGGGTTCCTGAGCCTTTAAATGGTCTCTCAGTATGGTTCAGTAGGAATCACAATCATGGGAAAGACCGCTGACCTGACAGTTGTGCAGAAAACCATCATTGATACCCTTCATAAGGAGGGAAAGTCTCAAAAGGTAATTGCAAAAGAAAGTTGGATGTTCCCAAAGTGCTGTATCAAAGCACATTAAGAGAAAAGTTATGTGGAAGGGAAAAGTGTAGAAGAAAAAAGGTGCACAAGCAGCATGGATGATCGTAGCCTGGAGAGGATTGTCAGGAAAAGACCATTCAAAAGTGTTGGGGACTTTCACAAGGAGTGGACTGAGGCTGGAGTGAGTGCATCAAGAGCCACCACACACAGACGCATCCTGGACATGGGCTTCAAATGTCGTATTCCTCTTGTCAAGCCACTCCTGAACAACAATGTCAGAAGCGTCTTACCTGGGCTAAAGAAGAACAGACCTGTCCAAAGTCCTCTTTTCTGATGAGAGCAAATTTTGCATCTCATTTGGGAACCAAGGACCCAGAGTATGGAGGAAGAATGGAGAGGCACACACCGCAAGATGCTTGAAGTCCAGTGTGAAGTTTTCACAGTCTGTGTTGATTTGGGGAGCCATGTCATCTGCTGGTGTTGGTCCACTGTGCATCATTAAAGCGGAGTTTTGCTGGAAAAAAAAATATTAATTAATTAATAAGCTACAAATACTGCAGCTGCTGACTTTTAATATATGGACACTTACCTGTCCAGGGAGCTCGCGGTGTCAGCAGCCGAAGCCGATCCGTCCTTCGGCTCTCGGCTGCTGCCGCCGCCATCCTTGGTAAGGGAATATGGAAGTGAAGCCGTGCGGCTTCACTTCCTGGTTCCCTACTGCACATGCGCGAGCCACGCTGCGCCTCCTCACAGGTCCCTGCTGTATTCTGTGTCTCACAGAATACAGCGGGGGGAGGACGGGGTAGGCGGGGGAAGTGGCATAGGTCACCGCAATCACCGCGGTGATCTATGCCAGGAAGTGGGAGCAAATACCTGTATTAGACAGGTATCTGCTCCCTCCTCCCCCCTGAAAGGTGCCAAATGTGACATCGGAGGGGGGGGGGGGGGGAATCCAAAAAGTGGAAGTTCCATTTTTGGGTGGAACTCCACTTTAAGTCCAGGGTCAACGCAGCCATCTACCAGGAGATTTTGGAACACTTCATGCTTCCTTCCGCAGGCGAGCTCTAGGGGGATGCTGACTTAGTATTCCAGCAGGACTTGGCACCTGCCCACACTGCCAAAAGCACCAAAACCTGGTTCAATGACTGTGGGATTACTGTGCTTGATTGTCCAGCAAACTCGCCTGACCTGAACCCCATAGAGTATCTATGGGGCATTGCCAAGAGAAAGATGAGAGACATGAGACTGAACAATGCAGAAGAGCAGAAGGCTGCTATTGAAGCATCCTGGTCTTCCATAACACCTCAGCAGTGCCACAGGCTGATAGCTTCCATGCCACGCCGCATTGAGGCAGTCATTGCTGCAAAAGGGGCCCAAACCAAGTACTGAGTACATATGTATGCTTCTACTTTTCAGAGGTCCGATATTGTTCTATGTACTATCCTTGTTTTATTGATTGCATGTAATATTCTAATTTTCTGAGATTGTGGATTTGGAGTTTTCATGAGCTGTAAGCCATAATCATCACAATTATGACAAATCACGGCTTGAACTTTTTT